>NC_064852.1:90381867-90614367 GCF_024139225.1 Suncus etruscus
ATTTTTTTACACGTGTGGGTTTCGTTCAATTCTCGCTCCTCTCCGAGTTTCCATTACCAGGTTCCCTTACAGAGGACCTCTTTCCCTGGACTGTGTGCTGAGCACTTTTTCTAAGTTAACCACACACAACTCAGAATCCGATTTCGTGTTCTATCCGGGAAGGTTCAATCACAAAGAGGGGTTTGGGAGGCCTAGAAGAGCGCCCTAGATGGAGATCAGCATTGAGTTCGAGCAAGGAGCGAGGACCCTCCGGAGCGCCCGGGCACTTGCACCCGCGATAGCTGAGGATCCGGCGGCAGAGGTCCAGGGGTTGGCTCCTTGCCCGGGAAGGTTCTTCCTCCTTTTGGGCAGCTTTCGGGATCTGCTCTTAGAACCCAAGTCCTTTTGGGGTGCAAGCCCAGGCCAAGTGCAGGGCCTGGAAAAATTCCGCGCAGAGATAAAGTCAAGTGGTTCTGGCTGGGTTCGGAGCCAGGGCAGCAGCATCAGGTCGAGGGATAAGAAACGGCTGCAGCGCCCAGGGCTCGACAGCGAGGGGCTTCGCGCGCGCCACCGGGGTTGGACGCGGGACCTCGAGCTGGGAGGACCCGGCGTAGATGTCCAAGGTCGCGGCCGGGGATGCCACGCAGGGTGCGCGCGCCAGCCCGTTCATAGCCCGCGGGATCCCAGCCCTGCAGGAGCAGCAGTCCGTGGAAGCAAGAACCTGGGACGTGGTTTGCAAACGGCGGTGGGGCCGAGGCGAGAGCTGCGGGCCCGCTTCGGAGAGCGTGCTTGGCCTTGGCCTTGGAGCACGCACCATGTCCGTCTATTTTCCGGAGCCAGGCTACTCATACCCGGGTGGTAGCTGCAACACTGGAGGGGTTGGGGCTTTGGAGAAGCTGAATAACGCCACTCAGGTGGGGTGAAGCGTGGGGTGCACAAGCAGGTCACCTCGAAGTGAGTCTCCTCCTCTTCCCCCTCCCATGACTTAGCAACATTACCCCTATCCTACCCCTTGCCCCTGCGTTTACCCCCTACCCCCACCCCCTGTCCCTAGAGGTCACTTGGCAAGAGGCTCAGAGAGCCAGGCAGGGTCAGCCCCTCCACACCTGCCCTCCACCTACCCCGTTACTTTAGGAGTCTCCTTCCAAGCTTTCCCTTTGTTTCATGTTGTTTTGGGGGTTACACCAGGCGATGCTCAGAGTTATCCCTGGCTCTGCACTAGGGGATCACTCCTGGTGGTGTGCAAGGTATCATACGGGGGTTCCGGGAATCGAAGCCGGGTCGGAAGCATGCAAGACAAGCACTCAACCCTTTGTTACTATTGTTCCTATCCCTTTTCTTTTCTGTCTATCCCTCTCCCCACTCCCTGCCCACCCCCCCACCCCCAAACCCCCGTCATTCTTGATTTCAGACTCCCTTATGCTCTTGGCTTGGCTAGAGCAGGCAAGCAAAGGAGAAGAAGGTCGCGGTTCAGAGTCCAGCTCAGAGTAGAGGAGCAAAATTTGTGCCTGGACTAGCAATTCAGTGACACAAAGGCCGCAGGAGAGTAGTCCACAGAGAGAGAGACCAGTGACAGCTGATGACGGGAGGGCCACTTAACCTCAATGGAAATTTGGGTGGAGGTTTGATCTTTGTAGCCCTTATCAATGGGGATAATATAACCTCCTTTAGTCAAGGACTATTAAGGGAATGTTTCCAAAGTTAAAAGTCTATCAAAGTGGATATTCTTTTTGTGTGTGTGTGTGTGTGTGTGTGTGTGTGTGTGTGTGTGTGTGTGGTTTTTGGGTCACACCCGGCAGTGCTCAGGGGTTATTCCTGGCTCCAGGCTCAGAAATTGCTCCTGGCAGGCACTGGGGACCATATGGGATGCCTGGATTCGAACTGATGACCTCACGCATGAAAGGCAAACGCCTTACCTCCATGCTATCTCTCCAGCCCCCACAAAGTGGATATTCTTAAAGAGTTACTAAAGGTTCACATAAAAATGTGAGTGATAAGACAAGAACCACAGCAATCTTTTCTTTTGTATCTTATGAAGGTTAGTACATGTTATTATTCATCTGCCTCTTACGTACAATTGATATGTTTTAATTGTCTTTAGAAAGTGGAGATTGAGGGTTTCTATGATCATCTGAGGTCTCAAACTTCAATCCATGGGTAGGGCTGGGAGAAGACCCAGGTTCAGCCCCAGTGAGAAGAGCAGTAATATATGTACATATTTCTTGAGGGTTCACCATATTCACCAGGCTCACCTCTCATCAGAATATCCCTTCCAGCTATTGTAACTTTTTTTCTTTTTTTTTTTTTTTTTTTTTGGTTTTTGGGCCACACCAGGCAGTGCTCAGGGGCTACTCCTGGCTATCTGCTCAGAAATAGCTCCTGGCAGGCACGGGGGACCATATGGGACACCGGGATTCGAACCAACCACCTTTGGTCCTGGATCAGCTGCTTGCAAGGCAAACACCGCTGTGCTATCTCTCCGGGCCCTATTGTAAGTTTTTTTTTTTAATGTAGGAAAAACGAGGTAGAAAGAGGCAAAAGAGCTTCAGCAAACTTTACAAGTCAGATCAGATTTAAAACTAAGTAGTGAGGTTTATACTGCCAGGGTTCTCATTGCTTTTGAATGGGGCTCCCCAGAATTATCAATGAATTCAGGGCCCTCCCTACAAAGCAAAAAGAGATTACCCAGGTTTCTTTGCCTGTTGGGGTCAAGTTGGGGGGTTGTAAGGAAAGTAATTGACCTCAGAGTTCCACTATTTGTCAAACAGAGAAAAGAACACATAGCAAGTAGATGTGAGGATCAGGTACCCAGAGAGGACCCAGAACCTGACTAAATATTACCTGTCATAGAGTGAGGGATGGGTGGAGTCTGTATTGGACTCAGGACATTAGGCCCAAGGCAGTTCCAGGCCTGAAGTGAGGCCTGAGTGCTGCAATGTCTCAGGCAGGGAGCTCTTCAGGGATTTTTATTAGATTTGGTTTGGGGATTAATACCTTTTGGTAGTCAAAGTCTACTTCTAGCTGTATATGTACCTTTGGTGAGAGGGTGTGTATGTTTCCAGTGGTGTTTGAAGATCATGTGGTTCTGGGGATTCTCTAACCAGGGTCTTCAGCATGCAAAGCAAGTACACAAACCATTGAGCTGTAAATTTTGAAGGAGATTGGTGACTGGGGAGACTCAGGCTCACAGTTCGGTGAGTTGGTGGTTTGCAAGCCTATGGACCTAAATTGGGGGCAAATCCTACAGACTCAGATTCTAAATGGCCTCCTCAGATCAGTTAGGATCTCACCTTTGCCCTTACTGTTCACACAGTCCCAAGTTGTATAGACTGATGGTTGAATCCTCCTGTCTTTCACTGATGATCCAATCACAGGGCAGTTGCTAGTCTTCTTTTATAGATAGTAAAGTATCTCCATTTCACTCTCTCTAAAGTAAATAGAGTGTAAACTTAATGGATTGAGATTAAGTTACTTTACACCAGAGCCTGGTAGAACATTAATTCTACCTAGTAGCTATTCTGGTTAATAGGAGAGACCTTGACTCCGCCAGTTGGTCTTCTGCCCTCCTTTGGCTCCCCTTTCTCACCTCATCTACTGTTTCTTTTGGGGGGGGATCTCTAATATCACAGTCAGTCTGCAGAATGCTTTTCTGGAGTGGGTAGTCCATGATTAAGGTTAAGATATATGTGCTGGGGCCGGATAGATAGCACGGAGGTAAGGTGTTTGCCTTTCATGTAGATGGATGGTGGTTTGAATCCCGGCTCCCATATGGTCCCCCAAGCCTGCCAGGAGCAATTTCTGAGCACAGAGCCAGGAGTAATCCCTGAGTGCTGCCGGGTGTGACCCCCCCCCCAAAAAAAAAGATATCTGTGCTGGGGAGCCTGGTAACTGCTCAGGGCAAGGTGGGAAGTATCTAAGTGCCACCATAAAGTGCAATATTTTTGGAAATAGAAAGGAGGGAAAATACCTTGTCTAGAAGGCACCATGCTCAGCATGAGAAAAAAAAGAACAGAAGAGGAAAAGTCTCATTTTATTTCATGCCCACAAAGATCTTAATAACCCTGGCCAGGGATGTAGCTCAGAGCAGAATACATGCCTTGCATGAGTGAGGTCCTGGGTTCTATACCCAGCATTGGGGGATTGGGAGGGAAGAGTATTCCACCTCTGTCATATATTTATTGGTTCTTCTTTTAGAGTTACATCAGGCAGTGCTCAGGGTAGCAGTGCCAACCTGGCTAGAAGAAGTGCCCAAGAGAACTGCAGAGATGACCTTTGGCTGGTCTGAGATGGGATTACCCAGTGGAAGTAATTCCTCAGGACATCCAGGTGAAGCACAGTGGCCTACCCCAGGAGATTGGGGCCATCGAGTCACCTAGCAAGCATAGATTTTAGATTCTGAGATTTAATGAGTCTGTGGCACCCTCCCCAGAGGATTCCTGAAAGCCAGCCCCAGATTTCCATTATGTTTGGCATCCTAAGAGTCCTCCTTGAACCAGTCTTTAAATTCTTCCTTCCTTCCTTCCTTCCTTCCTTCCTTCCTTCCTTCCTTCCTTCCTTCCTTCCTTCCTTCCTTCCTTCCTTCCTTCCTTCTCTCCTTCCTCTTTCTTTTTCTTCCTTCCTTCCTCCTTTCTTTCTTTCTTCTTTCTTTCTTTTCTTTTTTCTTTCTTTCTTTCTTCTTTCTTTTCTTTCTTCTTCTTCTTTCTTTCTTTCTTTCTTTCTTTCTTTCTTTCTTTCTCTTTCTCTCTCTCTCTCTCTCTCTCTTTCTTTCTTTCTTTCTTTCTTTCTTTCTTTCTTGTCTTTCTTTCTTCTTCTTTCTTTCTTTTCTTTCTTTCTTTCTTTCTTTCTTTCTTTCTTTCTTTCTTTCTTTCTTTCTTTTCTTTTTTTCTTAAATGGGCCATACCCTGTGATGCTCACGATTATTTCCTAGCTCTACATTCAGGACTCAATCCTGGAGCTATCCCGGACCATATGGGATGCAGGCCACGGACCAGGCAGAAATCCTAATTGCTGGACTATATAGTTCAAGTCCCAGTTGCTTTTTATCCTTGCTGACCTGTCTTGAGGCTCACTGTGTTGTTTACTGTGCAAAAGGCGTCAGGTGCCGGCTCCCAGAGCCCTCTCTCCACTCCACTTGGCAAACATCACTGAGAGCTCTTGGACCCTGCACAAGCGGTGCTTGGGCGGCTGTGACCACTTCATTAAGGCCAAAGGACTTATTTTTTTTTTTTTTTTGGTTTTTGGGCCACACCCTGTGACGCTCAGGGGTTACTCTTGGCTATGCGCTCAGAAGTTGCTCCTGGCTTCTTGGGGGACCATATGGGACGCCGGGGGATCGAACCGCGGTCCGTGCGCAGGCAAGGCAGGCACCTTAGCTCCAGCGCCACCGCCCGGCCCCAAAGGACTTATTTTTGAATTCGATTAAATTAATTTTGGGGACTAGCTCGCCCAGTGGTGTCCAGGGCGCTCAGGGACCACTCCTGGCAGTGCTTAGGGGGAACAAAGCAAGCTCCCTATCTGCTTTCGTTATCTCTTGGGCCCCTAAAGTTTTGTTTAAAAGAGGGAAATAGGGCCGGAGAGATAGCATGGAGGTAAGGCATTTGCCTTTCATGCAGGAGGTCATCAGTTCGAATCCCGGCGTCCCATATGGTCTCCCGTGCCTGCCAGGAGCGATTTCTGAGCATGGAGCCAGGAATAACCCCTGAGCACTGCCGGGTGTGACCCAAAAACCACAAAAAAAAAAAAAAGAAAAAAAAAAAAGAGGGAAATAAACTGGAATTTCATCCGATAGTCGCATCTCCTCCCATTTTTTTCTCTGACTGGTCAGGAGCCAAAGAGGGTTCCCAGATCCCCGGGCTGTATAGTGCGGTTGCAGCTGCCCGTCACCCCAAGGGCCGACCTGCGCCCAGACTCGCAGATCCTGCAACGCCGGGACTGACTTCGCCCTGCAGAGAGGGTTTGGGGGCCCACCAGGCCCGGCGGTCAGAGGACCTCCGCAGGAAGGGTCGGGGGAGCCGGGCCGCGGGGATTTGAGGAGCACAGGAGAGCCAGTGGCAGGGCGAGTCTTTTCTCCTCCGCCGGGCCTCGGCCCAAGAATACATTCAAGGGGTGCTTGGACGCCTCCAGAGATTGCCTCTGGAGAGAGGGTGGGATTCCCAGACTTGACTGCATGGAGAGGGCGTCCACAACTTCCAGCGCCGGGCTGGGTGGTGTCTTTCCTATCACTCTCCACCAGTATTGGAAGGATAATGTTTTCTTCCGAGGGGGGGGGGGGGAGAGGGCGTTCCCGTGCCAAAACACAAGCCCAGGTCGCTGGCGAGCAGAGGGGCCAAGAGCGAGCACCAGGACCGAGAAGTACAAGGTCGAAACCCAGACCGAAACTTGAGGTCTACTTTAATTTTGGTCGATAGAGGAGAACTTGGGCCCTGGAATCCAAGTCCTTGAGGGAGCCTGCCCCGGGCCGACACCCTGTGCCCCATTTCTCCCATAGCCTCCTGCCCTTGTTTTGGTGGTTGCGCTGAAATTTCTGAGCGCCCGAGGGACAGCTTGAATCTGCGTTATTTATTCGTTGGAGACCCGGGCGAGTCACTTGACGTTTCTCAGTCCTTTTTCCATCAAGACGGGCTGCCCGATTTTCACAGGCTATTCTATCTATGACTTGCTTCTCTGAGACCCCTAAAAGCCCAGAACTGGGACGACCCCAGGCCTCAATCCTTTCTCCCCTACTCTCACAGGCACACAGACGAAAGCCAGTGGACTTAGAGCTGAGGACAAAGTGTCCAGCGAGCCTGGCACCCGCCTTGCACTACTACATAGGATCCCCTGACTCTCAACACAGGTTATCTATCTCTGAGCACCTGAGGGTGCGTCCTTTCCCCCAGCCGCCCAAAGAAATGGAAATGCTGTAGTAGAGGTGGATAAAGGTGTCAAGGGACTAACAATGAGAAATACCTTTTTTTCTACCATGCTATCAAATATTTGGAAAATTTCTTTTAACATCTCTTTGTTCAGAAGGATACTATATATTTGCATATACATATGTGTATGCAATATTGCACACATTTTATTTTTTACAAAAGAGTTTTTCCCTCCTTCTTTATAAGAACCCCCTTATGGGGCTGAGAGATTGTTCAGGAGCTAAACACGTGCTTTGCGTGCTCATGGCCCAGACGCCACACGGTCTTCTCCAGGAGACACGTCCAGGAGTGTCTTTGAGCATGGCTGGGTGTGGCCCCAAATCAAAATATAGCAGAAGAAATAAGAGGCCTTCATTATCTAATAAAATAGAAACAATCACCTCTAGACAATTTAGTAAAATCCATTAAGTTGTTACTTTAGGCTAGTGTTTTCCATCTTTTTAAAAAATATGAACTAATCAGATATGTTAACCATATGCTTAATTATAAAAGCTAATTTCCATTTAATAATGTAATTGTTGTATAAACACTGACAGTTTATTAGTCAAGGTGTTAAAAATTTTATCTAGTTATCTTTTTTTAATGGATGATTGAAATCATCCATAAAAAAAAGCTCAAAGTTATTAGACTATTAGTTTTCATGAGGTTTGACTTTGCGGCTGTTTAAAGAATTCAAGAAGGCATCTTCCACTTGCCTGTGATTTTGGTTCTCACAAACATCAACACTTGTGATCAGCTTCTGACCAAAATTTTCATATAAGGAGAGGGTACACCAGGCTACTCAGTCATGCTGGGCTTGTGTGCTGGCTCAGAAAGCTGTGCAGATGACACACTCTTGCAGACAAAACATGTCACCCTTCAGTGATCTTAATACCGTTGTCCAGCCATGCACTCCTCTTGGGAAAGTGATTATGTAGTTAACTAGTAAACAGCTGTTCCCCACAATTGTATTCAGAGTTAGAAATATGTGGTTTAAGCTTTGCTTAAAGTTCTGTGTTTCTTATTCTCTTTCTCCTTTTTTTTTTTTTTTTAGTGGTATGTATGTGTTTTAATCTCCACCCATCTAAATTTAGAGTTGATTGTAGCTTTCTCCTGTTAGGAAGAAAATACACTTTAACACTATAAAACATATTAGAGATCACTAAAACTATTCATATATAATGCACATGAAACCATAGCTCTCAATGATGCCACATTTAAGGTTATTTGGCATTCTTCTTTCTGACTTTATTTGAGAGAATAGTTTTAATGAACTGTTCTATATTTCCTTTGATTTAAAATTCAAGAAACCTACTATGTCAGGTTATCTCCTTGAAAGATGGTATTTAAATGCCAGATGGAGAACTAGCCTACTAATAGGAACAAAGTTTGACTTTAATTCAATTGAAAAAATGTGGAATATTTTTGTAAGCTATACTACTATCAAATGACAAGAACTTTTAAAGACTTACCTTAAACTATTTCCTTAGAGTCATTTACCATCCTTATTAGGTATATCTCCTATAAAAACACCCATTCAGGCATGCCACACTGAAGTATTTGTTAAGAACTTAAAAGGTTTTGTAAATCCTAGCACTCAGGGAGAAGTGTTTGTCTTGAGACCCTTTGTCATCATTGCCTGGTTATTGGATCATAGAGGGGTGGTTAGATCTGACTGCTACTCTCAAAATGCTGAATTCGCTGCATTGTTAAGAGAAATTAGACTCAGCTCTAGAAGTCTGCCATTCACGATACAATAATAAAAATTGTACCTGGTAATAGTTGGTGCTCAATTATTTGTGAAAGCACAGACAATGGCTCAGAGGCTTAAAGCAGAGCTCAAAAGTCTGTACTGTCCTCAACTGTTGAGGTGGCCCTGACAGCTTGAGCCGGGGAGCTCTGCTGAAGGGTTCAGGGTCACAGAAAAAGTAAGTTGAATTTTCACACTGGTGAAATCATGATGCTCTGGGGGGTCCCATGCAAAGGAAAAATAAAATAGAATTATTTGTGCATGAATAAATGCCAAAAATATTAAATTTTATATTTATTCTTTAATAAGTATAGTTTGATAATATAACATCTATAAAGACGTATTCTTCTATTGTTGGACATTTGAGATGTAACCAATTGGGTGGCTATTTTTGAATAATATGACTATAAATATTAATGCATATATATTTTCGTTGGTGGGTGTAGTTCTAGTATTAGAATTTCTGGGTAATATCAGAGTTATTAATTATTATGAGTTAAATTACTTACAAACATTACATACTACTCTGCTATTGTTTTCCCTCTAACTCTGAATAAAAATTAATGGTGCCTGAGAGGAGCCCAGTCGGTAAGAATCTCATATGGATCCCTGAGAATGCCAGAAATCATTCTTTAGTACAGAATCAGAAGTAAGCCCTGAGCATAGTCAGTTGTAGCCCAAAAATAAAATTCAAAAAGACAAAGGAATAAAAGTTAGCGGCCATAACAAAGTGCTCAACTGTTTTGGTCTTAGTATGTTCTCTTTCCTCTAAAACTTTTTTAGTTTTTTTAGTGTTTGGGTCACACCTGGCAATACTCAGATACTCCTGGGGACTCTGCGTTTACAAGTACTACAGGTAGTGCTTAGGGGATGCCAGGGATTGAACGTGGATCAGGCATGTACACTACAGGCACCTTAACTCATGTATTATGTCTTCAGCTCTAGTATGCTCTTTTTCATGCTACTTCCACAGTTACTGTGGTTGCTTCAGGCTGTGTTTAAAAGTTTAGAGGCCAGACCTTTTCTGCTGTCATTTCTTTCTCTCTTGCAACTCTTCCAGGAAGCATTTGTACAGTCCTTCTCTCACTTGACTCAATGCCATCACCAAGTAAAGAGGGCCTTCCCTAACTAGTCAATTCTAGCTCTAATCACTCCCTATTTTTTCCATTACACTATGTATTTCTCTTGTTTGCTTACTATAACAGTAGTTGGTATCATATATATGGTGGTTTTATGTTATTTTATTTTTTGGTTTTGTTCCTCAACTGTAAAGCTCATGAGGGCAGATATTTATCTGTGTGGTCCCTTTTCTCCACCAACCTCATTGCTGTATATGCTGCTATAGCAACAGCTTGCTAGTCCTAGAATAGTTATTAACATAAGCAGATGCTTAATTAGTCATGATTTAATGAACTAATCAGTGGATGAAGAGAGGATGCCACAATGATAGAAGCAGACTGTTGCTGTAAGGGTTGGAAGGCCTGACTGCTTTTTGGTCAGTTTACTAGTTGATTTCCTCTGTGCCTCCAATTAGTTGTTATTTTGGGAAGTCACTTCCAGCTCCCTTATCAATGGGGATAATACAACCTCCTTCAGTCAAGGACTGTTAAGGGAATCAAATAAGAAAATGTGGATTAAAAATGCTTCCAACGTTAAAAGTCTATCAAAGTGGATATTTAAGCTTAAAGAGTTACTAAAAGGTTTCCATAAAAATGTGAGATTAGAGTGATAAGACAAGAACCATAGCATGTTTTCTCTTTGTATATTATGAAGTTTAGTACATGTTACTATCCATATGCTTCTTACCCTTGTCAATAGATATGTTTTAATTCTCTCTAGAAAGTGGAGATTGAGGGTTCCTATGAGTATCTGAGGTCTCAAATTTGAATCCATGGGTAGGGCTGGGAGAAGACCCACGTTCAGCCCCAGTGAGAAGAACAGTAACCTATGTACATATTTCTTTTTTATTTTTATGTAAATATTTATTTAAGCACCATAATTACAAGCATGTTTGCAGTTATTTTTCAATCATAAACAGAATAACCCCCTTTACCAATGCAACATTCCCACCACCAATGCCCCCCACCCCTGCCTGCATTCGCCACAGGCATTCTACTTCTCTCATTCTTTACATTGTCATGCTAGTTGTTAGTGTAGTTATTTTCCTAACAGCATTATTTCCCTAACTCTTTGTGGTGAGCTTCAAATTGTGACCTGGTCCTTCTGGTCCTGCCAGCCCTTAACTCTATTGTATCTGGGCCTTATTACAGTAATGTCTTTAATTTTTTTTAAAACCCATAGATGAGTGAGACTACTCTGTGTCTATCTCTCTCCCTCTGACTTATTTCACTCGACATAATAGATCCCAAGTACATCCATGTATAGGAAAATTTCATGACTTTATCTCTCCTGATGGCTGCATAATATTCCATTGTGTATATGTACTATAGTTTCTTTAGCCATTCATCTGTTGAAGGGCATCTTGGCTGTTTCCAGAGTCTGGCTATTGTAAATAGTACTACAATGAAAATAGGTGTGAGGAAGGAATTTTTGAATTGTATTTTTGTGTTCCTAGAGTATATTCCTAGGAGTGGAATAGCTGGATCATATGGGAGTTCAATTTCCAGTTTTTTGAAGAATCTCCTTGTTGTTTTTCATAAAGGCTAGACTAGACAGCATTCCCACCAGCAGTGAATGAGAGTTCCTTTCTCTCCACATTCCGCCAGCACTGATTGTTCTTATTCTTTGTGATGTGTGCCAGTCTCTGTGGTGTGAGATTGGTACCACATTGTAGTTTTGATTTTCATCTCCCTGATGATTAGTGATGTGGAACATTTTTTCATGTGTCTTTTGGCCATTTGTATTTCTTCTTTGAGGAAGTGTCTGTTCATTTCTTCTCCTCATTTTTGATGGGGTTATATGTTTTTTTCTTATTATTATGTATATTTTGGAGATTAGCTCCTTGTCTGATAGGTATTGGGTGAATAGTTTCTCCCATTCTGTGGGTTGCTTTTGTATGTTAGGCACTATTTCCTTTGAGGTGCAGAAGCTTCTCAGCTTAATGTAGTCCCTCTGTTTATTTCTGCATCCAATTGTTTGGAGAGTGTTGTTTCCACCTTGAAGATGCCTTTGGTCTCAATATCCTGGAGTGTTTTACCTTGTGTTGTTTTATATACCTTATGGTTTCAGGCCTGATATCAAGGTCTTCAATTTATTTGGATTTGATCTTTGTGCATGGTGTTAGATGGGGATCTTAGATCACTTTTCTACAAGTGGCTAACCCCAGTTGTACCAACACCAGTTGTTGAAGAGGCTTTCCTTGCTTCATTTTGGATTTCTTGCCCCTTTATCAAAGATTAGTTGTTTGTATGTCTGGGGAATATTCTCTGAATACTCAAGTCTATTCCACTGATCTGAGGATATGTCTTTATTCCAATACCATGCTGTCTTGAGAGTTCACCATATTTACCAGGCTCAACTCTCATCAGAACATCCCTTTCCAGCTATTGTAACTGTTTTTATGTAGGGAAAGTGAGACAGAAAGAGGCAAAAGAGCTTCAGCAAACTTTACCAGTCAGATCAGATTTAGAACCAAGTATTGAGGTTTATACTGCCAAGGTTCTCATTACTTCTAGATGGTTGTATTAGAGGCACGCAGTCTATGGCAGGGGATGCTCCTCTGACAAACTTGAACAGCAGTTGGGAAAGAGAGGTGCTCCCTGGTGTATTCAAGAAAGTGATGTGGTTGTAAAAGTCTTGCTCCTTCTCACAGCACACTCAGTAATGACTTTTATGAGAAAGATGGCCATACACAAAATTGAAAGTAAAAATAATTCAAAGCATAGTACTTTTTCCAATCTATGTGTCTGTGGACTAAGATTATTTGAATTAGTAGAAAAAATGATTATCAAAAATGATAATAGCATCAATGGATAGACTCACACAGCTATATTTAAGCATTGTGTTTATCCTAATGATAACTCTCAAATCCTCAAATAATTGGTCTTTATTGAAGGGTGCTAAAGAACTTATCCTTTTTTGTTTGTTTGTTTTTGGTTTTTGGGTCACACACAGCAGCACTCAGGGGTTACTCCTGGCTCTATGCTCAGAAATCACTCCAGGCAGGTTCGGGGGACCATATGGGATTCCGGGATTCGAACCACCATCCTTCTGCATCTAAGGCAAATGCCCTACCACTGTGCTATCTCTATGGCCCCAGAACTTATTATTTTTTTTTTTGCCACACCCTGTGATACTATCACTGACTCTGTGTTGAGAAGTAACTATTGAGGGTGTTTGGGGAAATCATATACATGCTGGGGATTATCCTTACAAGATCATATGTAAGAAAAGTGCCTTAACATCTGTGTGATCTCTTCAGCTTCAAGAAGTCATTCTTTTTTGATTACTTGGGAACATTCTTGGAGGTGTTCAGGGATTAGTCTTATCTCTGGGCTTAGGAATCACCCCAGGAAAGCTCAGGGGATCATATAGTGTATCAGGAATTGAACTCTGGTTGATTGCATTCAAGACAAACTTTCTATCTGCTGTACTATCTGTCTCATTTCAAGATAACTCACTACCAAAATTTAAAAGCAGTGGTTGAGAGTGATAATAAAGTAGGTAAGACTTAATTTGCATGCAGTCAACCTTGTTTCAATCCCTAATATTCCATATAGCCCCCCAAGTGCACCAGAAATGATTCCTGAGTACAGAACCAGGAATAACCCCTGAGCATTGTGAGGTATGGTACAAAACCCAAAACAAATAAAGTTAAAAATTTCAAAAGCATAAAGCAAGGAAGGACAACAGGGATCATAACACTGTAGTAGGGAGGAGTTAGAGTTTGATTGACCAGAATGCTTAGTGTGGAGAGAGTGTGTGCAAGTGGTAGAGAACATACCAAACAGGGCAAAGTTCTGAGTTAGATCCCTGGCATTGCACACTCTCCTCCCTGCCCTGCCCCAGCATAGTTAGATATAACCAGAGTGACCTTGAGTATCACTGGTAGATCTATTAAACAATAAATCGACAAAATAAAAATCAGCAATTTTTTTATCCACTCTAAAAAATAATTGTTCTGTTTGTGTTATAAAAGCAGAAACTTGGAATAACAAATTAGTAAATGAAGGAAGTTTTTTTTATAGAAGTATCCTTAACAAATAAATAAAGATAGAATAGAATTGGAAGATCACTATTTTCCAGCACCAAATCATTAATTATCTATGCACTGAACATTCACAATGCTGACATAAAATAGAGAGAAGGCAGATATTATGTGTCTTTTAATGGAAGGAAACATAGAGTGTAAAATACTTTTGCTAAAAATCTGAACCTGAGGAGCCAGAGTGTGGCGCAGCAGTAGGGCATTTGCCTTGCATACTGCTGACCTAGGATGGACCGCAGTTCAATCCCCTGGAGTACCATATGGTCTCCCAAGCCAGGAGTGATATCCAGGAGTAACCCCTGAGTGTCACCGGGTGTGGCCCAAAAAACAAAACAAAAAAAAAAAAAACTTTCTTTTTGAATCTGAATATAATTGAATTCCTAGGTTCAAACAATAAAAATTTCAGGACAATTTAGAGGATAGAGAAATGTGTAAAATAACATGTCAGCATGATCCAATATTTGGAAACTTTAGAGGCCAGATAACTTACTTTTTAACAAATATATTGGAAAGAATAAAAGGGGGAGTCTTTGAATTAAAAGATACTTATAAAATTAGTTATAATAAGTTTACTTATTTAAATTATGACTTGAACAAACTGCCAAAATATTTATGACATTAAAACAATCAGAAATATGCACATTGAGTGTACTAAAGATTGGTTGTTTTTGTCAAGCTTAAGATGAGTCCTTGCTAGGACTAGAGAGGTAGTACAGAGGGTAGGTGCTGGGGCATTTAGGCTGTTTGCTTTGCATGAAGTTTGGCCTCTGGTTTGATCTCTGGTAATCCATATGAATACACCAGGAATGATCCCTGTCCAGAGTAAGCCCTAAGCAATGCTCAGGTCTGGCCCCAAAAAAGAACATGAAGAAGAGAAGACTCCTTACATGCAGGGAGTTGGTCCAGAGGGCAGGAGCATGTGCCATGTATGTTGAAGCCCTAACATTAATCCCTGTACTACATGGTCCCTGAGACTGGGAGAGAGCTACATTTAATCCTGGCACCACAACGCTGGGAGTGACCTTGGGATCCAAGTAACAGTAGGTTGTGCCTCCTAATAATAAATTGTTCATATTGGTTTTCTAAGTCCCTCTCTTCTAGGAATATATACTGAAATAACCTACATGTGAACCTACATGTGAAATTATATCACATTTGGGATTTGCTTCAAAATAATGTGTTAGGAGACCCTCCTATGTGTTTCTTTGCTCTTGTGAGTAAAATGAAAACATTTGATAACACTTATATTGATTTGGATCTAAAGTGATTAGAAATGAAATCACATACCCTACTGGTAGGACTACAAAATAATTTGAAAACTGACCATTCTTTATAATATTCACCATATAACCACCCTTAGGACCTAGTTGTCTTACTCCAGATATTTATCCAAGAGAAATAAAAGCGTATGCCATAAATAGACTTAAACAAGGGTACTTAACTCCTTCTAGGACTGATCCCTGAGAGCAGAGCTAGGAGAAAGTCCCAAGCACTTTCAAGCACTGTTCATGTGCCCCCACACAAACAATCTACAAGAAAAAAGATCAAGCAAAGATGAAATCATGCCTGGTGGTTCAGGAATCATCTAGCCTGGTATGAGGCAACTGGGCAGAGCTGTCTGTATTCTAGTACAGTTGCTGCGGAAGCCTCAGCCTGGATAAAATTTCAGAAGAGAGTTTTCCTTGACTAGATCTTTCTATATTTAGTTCAGGATCAAACTTTCTCTTTTGGGGATAATTGTCATGTAGAGCCGAAAGAAGCAGTAAATTCACAGGTTTGGTAATGTCTAGCTTAAAATAAAAACGAAGGGATTTTTCAACCTTTCTGAGAGGAACAGAAATCAGACAATATGAGACATAAGCACCAGGGCAAGATGCTGGGAGCTAGGTGGGATTGGGCCATCTGCCGAGCAGTGTTGCTGTTTCTCTTAACACGGGCCAAGTACCTCACTTTTTGGATTTCAGTTTTTCTTCCCCAAATGAAGGAATTACTGAATATAGTTTCTGGAAATATCTGTGAACATTAGTGTTCTTGGGTGCTTCAGCTGTTGAATTATTAGAATATGATCTTTCTTAACATGGGACTTACCTTACTCATTTTGTCATATTAATTGCAACCAGTCAATCAGTGACTTTATTTGTGCTCTGTTCCTCTTGTTACCTCCTCCTCACTGATGTTACGATGATTTATAACATGTGACTGAAAGACAAATACGGGAAATCGTTCCATTTCAAGGCTGATTTCAACTCAAGTTAATTATCAGAGAGTTACAGAGTCCTAGGCTTAGGAGAACAATTTTAAGTTCTAAAACAATTACCTTCCTCATACTCAGAGGCCCGTCTACAACTTTTGTATAAATTATAAGGATATGGAATCCTCCAATAAGATGCAACTATGGGATGACAGATTGTAGGGTACCTTTAATTTATTGGAGAATTCCTCTACCTCATCTGTTTCAGGATAGAATTTATTAAAATAATGACACAAGAAGTTGTTATTAAAGAGAGGAGGGCTGGAAGGTCCAGCCCACGACATGAAGCTCATCACAAAGAGAGGTGAGTGCAGTTAGAGAAATATCTACACTGAGAACTAGCATAACAATGTGAGTGAATGAGGGAAGTAGAAAGTCTGTCTAGAGTACAGGCAGAGGAGGGATGGGGAGGAGGGAGATTCGGGAAATTGGTGGTGGGAATGTTGCACTGGTGAAGGGGGGTGTTTGTTACATGACTGAAACCCAACTACAATCATATTTGTAATCAAGGTGTCTAAATAAAGATATTAATTTAAAAAAGAACTGAAAAAAGTTGTTATTAGAGAGAATATCTGTATATTCTAATACATATATATTTACATACAGTATAGATTAAAATGCTAAGTAGCTTAAAAATAATCAATGGCAGGCCATTAACAAAATGTTAAACATTAATTAGGCGTTGAACTAATACCCAGAGTAAAGATTATTTATAATTGAAAGTTAAAGCCATCCATCAAAGAGAGGGATTTAGTGTATAGAGCAAGCAAGTTGTTGGTTTTGTAGATGCTGCTGGGGAAGACCTACCTGGGCAAAGACTTGTCAACTGGAATTTAGACACAGTTTGGACAAAGCCCAGAGACCCTAACCCAGGAAAATTCTACCAGTAGAATGTTGTTTCAGATGCTAGATTTTTTGTGTTGTTTTGTTTTGGGGTCACATCCAACAGTATTCAGGGCTTCCTCCTGGCTCTGTACTCAGAATTACTCCTGGCAGTCTAGGGGACCACATGGGGTCCTGGAGATTGAAGACAAATGTCCTATCTGCTGTATTGTATCTCTGGCTCCAATATAATTTTTTAAGCTTTTGGGTCATATCTAGTGATGCTCAGGGATTTTTTCCTGGCTCTGCACTCAGGAATTACTCCTGGTGATTCTAAGGGGACTATATAGGATGTCAGAGATGGATCTTGGGTCAGCCACGTGCAAGGTAAGGAACTATCCACTATTTTTCTATGACCAGGCATATACATTTTTATAATTACTTTATTTAAGCATAGTGGATACAAAATTGTTTCTGATTAAGTTTAAGTCATAAAAGGTATACCACCCTTCACAAGTACACATTTCCCACCATCAATGTTTTCAGTTCTCCTCTCCCTATTTCTGGGACCAGCATTTTACTTCTTTCTTTTCCTGTTTTCATTTTTGACACTGTGGTTTGCATTATTATTAATGAAGGGGTACCATGCATATCACTTTAACTCCTTTCAACACCCAGTCCAGAGTGATCAATTCCAAGTATTATTGTCATATGGATTGTTTTCCTGCATGGTGTTTTGGGGTATTGCTGGATCATATGGAAGTGCCATTACTAGTTTTTGAGGAATATACTTTTTTTTTCTTTCAAAAAAGGCTGTCCCAGTCTACATTCCCACCAGCAGTGACTGAGAGTCTTTTTCTCCCTGCATCTCTCCCTGCACTGTGGTGTGAGATAATATCTCATTGTTGTTTTGAATTGTATCTCCATGATGGTGAGTGATGTGAAGCATTTTAGCAGGCATATACATTTTTTCGGGGGGGCGGGTTTGGGTCACACCCGGAAGTGCTCATGGGTCACTCCTGGCTCTACGCTCAGAAATCTCTCCTAGCAGGCTCAGGGGACCATATGGAATGCAGGGATTCAAACCACGAACCTTCTGCATGCAAGGCAAACACCCTACCTCCATGCTATCTCTCCAGCCCCCCCCCCCCTTTTTTCATTTATTTCGTTTCTATTGCAGGACAAGGAGGGGGCTGGACAGGGGAGGGGCTTGGCAAAGGGGGTAGAAAGAGTGTGGTGAGGGTGGAGCAGAAAGGGGCTGGGCATAAACGGGCGAGGCAGGAAAAGCAGGGGCAGAAAGGAGGGGTAATGTAGGTAGATCAGGAAAGGGCAAGGAAGATCAGGCATATACATTTTTAATTGAGTATAAAGACTCTTACAAGCCATCTCTAGAAAGTATTTTTTTTTTCAGTTATCAGATACTTATGCCTTTCGTCAGCCCCCATTTTTAAAGGAAGAACTCGTAAGTAAAGTTCTTAGAGTCCGGGTATCACTCTCAGCAGCATTACCAATCAGGCTGGATGGTTCAATACCTACCTTGGTAAAGAGATACTTACTGCTTGATTCCAATATTGCTGGGTGGCCTGGATACAGCATTGTTTAAGGAAATAAAATGAATTGATTGAATTAATATACAGGAAGCTGATGAAACTTAGTGGTAGAGCACCTACCTTGCTGGCATGAGGCTAGGAATTCAATTTATTATGATTTGTTTAGATCACATTTCAAGTGTGATCTAGATGGCACTGTAATTTGGGATCCCTGGTGTCACAATAGAAGTAAGTGCATGACCTGTGACTCAAAGCAACCATAGGTGTGACTCCTGTTAATCAAAACAAGAACAAAAGTGAGGAGAAAAGAAAAGAGAAGTAATTGTAGAAAATATTTTAGTGCAAACCAATATGTTGCCTAGGAATAGTCCCAAGTATCATTTATTTCCAGACACAAAAAATAACTTCAGAGAAATGATAGCGATTACTACAGCAGAAAAAAAAAAAAGCATCAGTTAATTCTCGCACTGTGTTCTGAGAGGAGAGGAGTTGAAGGAATTCTAAGGAAATGTCTTGAAACACTGAAGCAGAAAGACCAAAGGAGGAGAAGAGCAACTTCGAGGTCAGCCAAAGGCAAGGACACAGGACAATGTTTTTCTGGATCAAGGTCTTAGTCTCCATATGCTCTAAAGAGAGGATCTGCTAAGAGTATGCAACAGTAGGAGAGTGGTGAGTGTGGAGACATTGTCTTTTATTGCCCAGGCCCAATAGTTTTCATATTGAATACATCTGATTTTCATAGGCAAATACCTGAGTGTTTGGGGGCTGCACTCGGTGGTGCAAAGGGCTCTGTGTTTAAGGATCACTCCTGAAAGGGCTCACTCTTTCTTATGATCATTTGGTAGATAAGAGAATGAATTGTTTTCAGAAGTCTGGGGCTCCTGTTATTCTAAATTGTGGCACTAGCCCATAATCAGTTTGTAAGAATTCATTGAAAATATAGCGGGGAGCCGGAGAGATGGCATGGAGTTAAGGCGCTTGCCTTCCATGCAGAAGGACAGTGGTTCTAATCCCAGCATCCCATATGGTCCCCTGTGCCTGCCAGAGGCAATTTCTGAGTCTAGAGCTAGGAGTAACCCCTGAGCACTGCCAGGTGTGACCCATCCCCCCAAAAAGAAAGAAAAATTAGCTGTTTCTTTTTACACACCTTAACATAATCATCCCTGATGTGCTGAAAGCAAAAGCTCAGTTGTTTTCTTCTTTTCCCAATAAACTTTATGAAATTTAATTCTTTAGTTGCCTTGTGTATTCAAGTCTCTAATGGATTAAGAAAAAGTTATGATTTTGTATATTATCTAGCTTTTTCTTGTTATTAAGATGGGAATAATGTTCGCTTGAAGCTTTCTTTTTTTTTGTTTTGTTTTTGGTTTTGGTTTTTGGGCCACACCCGGCGATGCTCAGGGGTTACTCCTGGCTGTCTGCTCAGAAATAGCTCCTGGCAGGCACGGGGGACCATATGGGACACCGGGATTCGAACCAACCACCTTTGGTCTTGGATCGGCTGCTTGCAAGGCAAACGCTGCTGTGCTATCTCTCCGGGCCCCGCTTGAAGCTTTCTTACATCAAAAGTAGAATTAAAAACAAACAAGCTTTAGTGGGCTGAAGCACTAGAACAGTTGGTAGGGCCTTTGCCTTGCACATGGCCAAACCCTGTTCTATCTCCAGTACCAATTATTGTCCTCTGAGCTAGCTAGGCATAAATAACTAGGCATAAATCATTAGTGCAAATTCAGGAGTTAGCCCTGAGCAATTCTGGGTGTGCTCCCTCATATCTTTTGTGTTACAGAAAATTTCAAACATTTAAAAATGTAGAGGTAAAATAATACCTGACTTCTGTAAGAATCTATTAATATTCTATATCAAAATGAAGGCATGTAGGCATATAGGAAAGGAACACTTCTCCACCCCCAATGGCATTGAGTTTTGGGGAATAATAAAACCAAATTGCCTTATAGCTGCCAGGACCCTCTTTATGGACACAGGAACTAAGGTTTGATCAGACCTTTAATTGGTGCTGAACTGACCCAGAGAAGGCTGAAGCCCCCTCAGAGGAGAGAAGCTCCAGCAGGAAGAAAGACCTGGAAAAGAATATCAGAAACCATCAACTACTCCTAAGCTTACTCATTGGCAACCATCCTAGCAACAAACTTTTACCTAGGAGAAAAGCCCGTGTGGGGCAGCTTGGGGAAAAACCCCTAGAGTCAACTTGAAACAAAGGAAGTGCAGGCATGTATTGCCTGTGCCCATGTGTTGCTGCCAAGCACATGTTGCCAGCACACATATCTCCTGTATCTCCCCTTTTGGATGTCTATTTTTATTCTTTATTGCTGAGATGTGTACTGGGGCTCTCTGTCTCCACTCTGCAGAAATCTGGAGAAGATAGAAGTCAAATTCTATTGAGTATGCTACTCTCTCTCCCCTTCCTCGAAACTCCCTAATAAAACCTGTTTTACTTCACTGTTCATTTCCTATTGAAATTCTGTTCTGAGAGAGAAAAAAACCTGAAAGTCTTGCGAAGAGCAAGTCTCACAGCACTTTTTTGTTGTTGTTGTTTTTGGGCCACACCCGGCGGTGCTCAGGGGTTACTCCTGGCTGTCTGTTCAGAAATAGCTCCTGGCAGGCACGGGGGACCATATGGGACACAGGGATTTGAACCAACCACCTTTGGTCCTGGATGGGCTGCTTGCAAGGCAAACACCGCTGTGCTATCTCTCTGGGCCCATTCACAGCACTCTTATCGGTCCTAGTTTTCTCCAGTCATTCTTGAAATGACAGAAGATAGAAAGAAGCACTGGTGACGGGGGTGGGAGGGTATTCTGTTTATAACTGAACCCCAACTACAAACATGCTTGTAATCATGGTGCTTAAATAAATATTTATATTAAAACATAAAGAAGCAGACTCCCTTCTCCAGGCTACTGCCTCTCTCCTCTCCACGTCTCATAAATTACTTGAGGACCCCCACTGACATCTAGTACATATAAATCTACTTAATTCATTTATAGCCGTGGAATCATATTGTATAATATCACTTTTTGTTTTGTTTTGTTTTGGGGCTATACCTGATGGCACTCGAGTTACTTCTGGCTCTGCTCACTGAAATCACTCCTGGCAGGCTCTGGGGACCATATGGGATTTCGGGATTCAAACCACCGTCCTTTTGCATGCAAGGCAAACGCCTTACCTTCATGCTATCTCTCCTGCCCCAACACTTCACTTTTTAACTCTGAGGTATCAAGGTTTTAATAGAATGAATAGTCACACTTTACGCTGACTGTATTACTGCACTCCACTATCACCAAAGCACTGGTAAGCCCTGTCCCACTCCCATCCCTTGGTTCCTTCTTGTCTGCCTTATGAAAACTCCCTACCCCCACTTGCTTGGTAATCTCAATTTATTTTTATATTCCACTTAAGTGTGAGGTTACATGGAATTTGTCTTTCCTTCTGATATATTTCACCTAACAAACGTAAGTTACTTACATCCAAATTGTAGTGAGAAGTTTAGATTGAGCTTTTTAAATTTTATTTTTCAGGTTTTTTTTTTTTGCTTGTTTTGGGGCCACATCCTGTGACGCTCTGGGGTTACTCCTTTATATACACTCAGAAATCGCTCCTGGCTTGGGGGACCATACGGGACATCAGGGATCCAACTGAGGCCTGTCCTGGGTCAGTGGAATGCAAGGCAAACGCCCTACAGCTGTGCTACCACTCCAGCCCCTTTTTAAAATTTTTATAAATAATTTAGTTGGATCACCATAAGATCCACAGCTACAAAGTTGTTAATGATTGAATTTCAGTGTACAATGTACAACACCCTTCACCAGTGTACATTTCTTGCCACCATTGTCCCCAATTTTTCTCTTTCCCTCACATCTGCTCTCTCCCCTGCCTGCCACTGTGGCAGACATTTTTCTTCTCTCTTTCTCTCTCTTCCTTTTATTCCTTTTAGGTACTGTAATTTTCAATATTGTTGCTGAAAGGTATCGTGCATAACATTTTATATTGTTTCAGTTTTTGCCCAGAGTGATCATTTCCAACTATCATTGTCATAGTGGTATCTTCCCTGGCCTAACTGCACTCCTCTGCTCTATACGGCAAGCTTCCTACTATGGACTGGCCTTCCTGGCTCTCTTCTCTATTATTTCTGAATATTATTACCATACTATCATCTTTTCATATCTCACAAATGAGTGTGATTAGTCTGTTTATCCCTCTCCTCACTCATTTACTCATTATAATACTCTATATTTACTCATGTATAAGCAAATTTCTTGACTTAATTTTTCCTAACAGATGTTTAGTATTTCATTGTGTAGGTGTACCACAGTTTCTTTAGCCACTCATCTGTTCTCAGGAGTTTGGGTTGTTTCCAGATCTGGCTATTGTGCATAGTGAGAGTAAATCTTTTCTTATAGGTGAACATGACTTCATTGTGCATACTACAACAATATATTTTTTCCTTTAAATCTAAATATTTAAATTTTTATTTAACTTTATAAAATATAGACACCAGATTTACAGTCATACTAGTAAAAGAGTTTACAGCTTCCATTGTTCTAACTTCAAAATTACCACCAATGAAAGCATTTCTCCAGCAATGTCCCATGGTTCTCTCTCTTGCAACAATCTGCATGATTTTAGTTTTTCTAACATGATATTTCATTGTTTATACACACAATTTTACAGATAATTTCAAATTATTCTGAGAAAAGTCTAAAGCAATTATTGTAAAAAGACTCTTTAAAAGTATATTTGTTAGGCCAGAGTGATAGTACAGCACAGTGGTAGGGCGTTTGCCTTGCACATGGCCAATCCAGGAAATGGTGGTTTGATTCCTGGCATCCCATATGGTCCTCTGAGCCTGCTAGGGGCAATTTCTTAGCGCAGAGCCAGAAGTAACCCCTGAGTGCCCTGAGTGTGACCCAGAAGATAAAAAAAAGTTTACTTGCTATTTCAAAAGAATAGTCCAAAGAAGAAAAGTAAACATTGATTGTTTTTAAGGTCAGTATTTATAAATGAAGCTATTTAAATACAATTCATTAAAATATAGGGTTTATATTTTTTGTTTGTTTTTAAAAATTAAATACTCTTATCAGCTAAAATATGCATTAATGATTGTGGCAAATGTTAAGTCTAAATAAAGCTAGATATTTAAGATGCAAGCATTACATTATGTTACTTGCAAAGCTTTTCTGTTTAAACTATTTACACTGAGCACAAAAAGGGAAAAGTACATATTTGATATCTGAAATTTGGCAGGCGTCTTGGGTTACTGTGAAAATTGACAACATATAGCAAATACATAATTCCCAGAGCCTAAAATTCAGGAAAGTCAACCAAGTCTGGAGATTAAATACACACCTTCAGTTAATTTTTGAATCTTCATCCTAAGGTCATTTTGGATACCATCTTCAAGTTTTAAGAACTGCTAAGAATAAAAAGTATGAAGTCTATCACATTTCTAACAGATTCTTTTTGAAGTATTTAATAAATTAATCCATCAACTGTGTTAATAAAAAGACAACTATCAAAAAAAATATAGGGTTTAGCCACATGAATAAAAACGATTCTTTTTTTGGTTTTTGGGCCACACCCGGCGGTGCTCAGGGGTTACTCCTGGCTGTCTGCTCAGAAATAGCTCCTGGCAGGCATGGGGGACCATATGGGACACTGGGATTCGAACCAACCACCTTTGGTTCTGGATCGGCTGCTTGCAAGGCAAACACAGCTGTGCTATCTCTCCAGGCCCAACAAACTATTCTTATACAATTGTAACTTTAGTAACAGCTATGGGTATTAATGTCATAAGGAAACATGATACTTAACTATTGGCATCAACAAAATGCTTAATGACATTCTATAACTCATGGTTATGAAAAGAAAATGCAGAAAGATAGAACAGTGGCTAGGACACTTGCCTTGACATAGTGGACCTTGGTTAAATATCATATACCACACGTGGTCTCTTTAGCACCATTGGGAATGCTCTTTGAGCACAGAGCCACGAGTGAGCCCTAACAACCACCTTATGTGACCCAACCCCTTCCAAATCTCCCCAAAAGAAAAAATACAGAAGAGTTGTTTAGATTCTTAAACTTGTAATTCTTTTAAATTATAACCTTTGATATATAATTTTTTTATTTCAATAAGTACTTATATTTAGTTCTTTAGAATGCATATATTAAGGTAGTACAGTCATTAAATTGCTTGCCTTGTACTCAACTGTCCTGGGTTTCATCCCCGTATTCAAGATACTCTTCCAAGCTTGACCAAGAATGATTCTAGAGCCATGTGTGGCCCCAAATAAACACTAACTAACTAACTAACTAACAAAAAGACATTGTATCTGAAGGCCTCTAGAAATAACTCATGGTTGAGAACATGCCTTATAGGAATGAGACTGTAAGCTCTTTGTTTTGGGGCCACACTTGCCAATGCTCATGGCTTACTCCTGGCTCTGTGCTCAGGATGACTTCTGGTGGAGATGAAACCCAGGTCAGGAATGTGTGCATATGTACCTTACCAACTACAATATCTCTCTGGCTCAGAGACTATGAGTTCTATCCCTGGCATAACTACACATTTGAGTCAAATCCAGCTGGCATTGTAATTTCAACGGTCACAAATAAGAGCAATATGTCTGAGGAACACAACCAAGTGTAGTTGGCCCCTGATATGGCAATAACAAAAGAAAGGGAATGGGGAAACAAATACATTTTTTAAAAGGCCATTAAAAATAAATTTAAAAATTTTATATATGGGATATAGTCAGCAACTGCTGCCAGGTTTGGCCCCAGACACCAATATACCATAGATATTCAATTATGAACACATACAGACAAAACTTACTCAAGGAATTATATATAATTCATATTTAAGAAGTCATTTATATATGTGCACATATATCTGTGATATATACAAACAGTTAGAGGACTTTGTCCACAGACTCAATCACTTCTTTTTTTTTTTTTTTAAGTTTTTGGGTCACACCCGACATTGCTCAGGGGTTACTCCTGGCTGTCTGCTCAGAAATCGCTCCTGGCAGGCACGGGGGACCATATGGGACACCGGGATTCGAACCAACCACCTTTGGTCCTAGATCAGCTGCTTGCAAGGCAAACACCACTGTGCTATCTCTCCGGGCCCAGACTCAATCACTTCTTTAGTCAATAAACATATTTCTTTTTTTTTTGGGGGGGGGCCACACCCAGCGGTGTTCAGGGGTTACTCCTGGCTGTCTGCTCAGAAATAGCTCCTGGCAGGCATGGGGGACCATATGGGACACCAGAATTCGAACCAACCACCTTAGGTCCTGGACCAGCTGTTTGCAAGGCAAACACCTCTGTGCTATCTCTCTGGGCCCGTCAATAAACATATTTCTATTGTTTATCTGTAAGGCAATGAGTACTAAAATGTGAATAAGGGGTAGGAAATATAGTGCCATGGTCAAAGTACTTGCCTTGTGTAAAGTTCAGTCTCTGATAGCACATATGGTCCCTTGAGCCCTCCAGGCTCTTGTTGTTATTTAGTTTTGCTCAAAAAAAATTCAGATATGTTTGAAGCCATCACCACTGTTTATAAAACCTAAAGAGAAAATTGTTTTTTTCTTTATAGTGTTTTAGTTTTTGAGAAGCAACTGGCTGCTTCATAAATCAATTTTCTCTTAATTTTTATTTTATTGAAATCATTATGATCTTCTAAGTCCTTTATAGCTGAATTTCAGATATACAGTGTTAGTTAGGGCCATTTCCACCACCAGTGCCAATCTCCCTCCACCAATGAACCCAGAGTGTACCTTATACCATCACCCTGTTTTTATATACTTTAGCTTGGATATTTAGTTCTGTCCTTATATTTTCCCCACCAGTGCATCTGAGACTACTTGGTCCCTGGCCCCCAACCATTCTTTTCCCCTTTCTTCTTAGTTTTATAGAAAAATGCAGTAATATTTAGTAAAACAAAAGTATGTAATTTGTGTCCCAAGGTTCTATGAAAAAGGCAGAAACACCTATTTAAAAATATAAGAATAGGGCCGGAGCAATAACACAGCAGTAGGGCATTTGCCTTGCACACGACAGATCCAGGACAAACCTGGTTTGATCCCCAGAATTCCATATGGTCTCCCTAGTCAGGAGCAATTTCTGAGCACATGGCCAGGAGTAACTCCTGAGCATCACCAGGGGTGTCCCCAAAACCAAAAAAATTAAAATTAAAAATAAAAAATAAAGGAAAATAAAAGAAGAAAAAAGATGTGTGTGTATGTGTTTGTGTGTGGCAGCTGTTTGTTTTCTTTTTTTAACATAGGCACAGCAAAAGATGGCCTAAAAATAGGGAGACGTTACCTATGAAGCATCTTGCCATAAGGCTGACTACAGGCTCCGGGCATACTAAGCTGTCTAACCCCAAAGTCTTTCTTTGTGGTTCAGTAAAAGTTCTTCTCAATCATTGTGGTTGCAGTCAGGTTTCTGTAGTTTGAGATCCTGGGTTTTGTACAGATCCTGTGTCAAAGTCAGGGTGACATAGAGCATCTTCTGGTTTCATCTCACCATCAGGTTACAAAGCAGGTAACCTTCCCTGAAAGTAAGTTGTTACTATTATCAAGTTTTCAGGATGTCGTATGAACCCACTCTGGAGCAAGTTGGTGCCAGGGCAGCATTAGGGCCTTCTCTGGTAGAAGTATGATTCTTGGTGCTGGTGCAGAAAACTGTGCTGGTTCCATAGATGGATCCAATATTCAGGGGTGAATGGCCAATGTCCAATCTTCTGAAACCTAAGACAAGTCACTATGACAAATGTTCAGGGTGCAAGACCCCACTGCAATATAAAATTTATGTGTTCCTATCCCTGTTAGATAAGGACTTGTTTCCATTTGTAATATTTTTCCACACAAATTTTCCCACACAATTTTTTTTTATTTCTTTAAAGAGTTAAAATATTTCCTTTTTACTGCTCTTGGAATTGAATCTAGAGCCTCAGACATTTGAGACTGCTTAAGTTACATTATTTTTTTCAGGGGGTCACAGTTGGAGGTACACAGAGCTTACTCCTGGCTCAGCAATCAGGGATCATTCATGGTAATGCTCAGGGAACCGTAAGTGGTACTAGCTGAGGGACCCAGCTTGGGTCATCTATGTGCAAGGCAAGCAATCTGACTGCTGTAAAATATTTCAGGCCCCTCATTAAACAATTTTGCCTAGAGTATAAAAATAGGAATTAGAGCATCAGCATCTCAGACCTATTTCAATAGTAACTTTGAATAACTACCCAAGTTTTCTGTGTCTCAGTTAATCCACCCATGAATTGCTTTACTATAAATGTTCAATGTTTGTTGAAATAATGAAAGAAATGACAATAGCCAACATTTGCTGAATGTTTACTTATCACACACTAAGGACTTTACATGCATTATCACATTGATGCCTATGAGGTAGAATATGCCATTAAGTTTATTTTATAGATAAGGTTAAGCCAATTAAATTGACCAGTGACCATCTAAATCTAGAGTCTGTGTTTTGTTTATTTATTTATTGCTTTTTTGGGATATACCCTGGAATGCTCAGGGTTTACTCCAGCTATGTGCTCAGAAATTGCTCCTGGCTCGGGGAACCATATAAGACACTGGAGATCTAACCAAGGTCTGTCCTAGATCAGTCGCGTGCAATACAAACGCCCTACTACTTTGCTATTGATCTGGCCCCTAGAATCTGTATTTTAAACATTATCTGAGGGAACTGAGAGATCATACAGTGGATAGTGTGCTTGCCTTTAAGCTGAATTGGTTTGATTTCCAGCACCCCATATGATTCCCTGAGTTCTGTTAGGAGTCAGTCTTGAGTGTAAGCGCTAGTGTGAATTCTCCCCTCCAAAAAAAAAAAAAAAAACCCCATAAAAACAACCCAACAACAACAGCAACAATAAAGTTGTCTGAATCTTTTCCTATTCCAGGATGAGAAAGCCAGTTGAAACAAAAGCAGTACTTCTGGGCCCGGAGAGATAGCACAGTGGTGTTTGCCTTGCAAGCAGCCGATCCAGGACCAAAGGTGGTTGGTTCGAATGCCGGTGTCCCATATGGTCCCCCGTGCCTGCCAGGAGCGATTTCTGAGCAGACAGCCAGGAGTAACCCCTGAGTACCGCCGGGTGTGACCCAAAAACCAAAAAAAAAAAAAAAAAAAAAAAAAAGGCAGTACTTCTTTGCCCACTGAATTTGCAACTGTGCTTTGTCATGTTGCACCGCATGAAGGAGGAATTTACCAGGCCTGGAATATCTCATCATGTGCTGTCAGTAATTTTGGGAGCAAGAAAATGCCTTTACCTTTTGTGACTGGCAGATTGCTATTATGCACTGCCCTTTGACCACATTTGGGGTAAATGAGGGACATCAGGCTAATATTATTTCCCTCTTTCAGAAATCTAAATATCACATCATTGGACGCCTGTTGGAACAAATGGACAAGGGATGCTTCAGGCTCAGATGGCTGTGGTTGGAGGTTGAGTATAGAAAACTTTATTTATCTATGTTGGAATCCCCTTTTACATTTTTCCCAATCTGCTTGGCAGATGAGCCCCGTAGAGGAACTATTCTGGGGAACCCTGTAGAGCAACTGCTCTGGGGATTCTTCTTGAGGTGAAAGCTTTGGAGACACCACTCCAGAGATGGGAAGGACAGTACAGAGAGGAGTGTAGTCTCCCCATGATTTGTGGTTGTTCTCAGGCTTGAATCCAGGCTATCCCTACTGCCTCACAGAGAGTTTGGGTTACGGTGATGCCCCTTTACCTTGTGGCCATTATTATCACCCATTGTGGTACTCCCTAGACATTCCTAAGCCCCAATGTTTATGTTTATGTTAAATTTATCCCTGGTACCTCATGTTCCCCTTTGTTGAACTTTTTTTTTTTAATCTTTTCTATTCCTGGTCTCATCACCCTGCATGTATACCAGTTTCTTTTGCCCTATATAGCACTGTTAGAATGGAATAAAGTATCTCTGATCATCAGCCTGGGACACATTCTTTCCTCGTGATCAGCTGTATGTGTGGAGGACATCTTTGGTGCCCAAAGCACTAGGGGGATGGAAATTGATCATGGCTGTTACCCGATTTGTCCACAAGTGTTCAAGAAAATGTAGATACAAACATTGAGGTGAGTTTATAAGTTGCTGAAAACCTTCCTCTTATTTTGTAAACAGGGACCAAACTGGCTATGTGGAATTGAAGATGAGCTTCCATGATCTTTCATGTGGTTTAGAACCACATTCCTTAGTCTGGAATCCTATAAAAATGTGATTTATACAGCAAATATCCTCTAGGGTATATGCAGAGTTGTTGTTTTTTGTTTGTTTGTTTGTTTGTTTTATCAAGCTGCAGCTAAGTGAAAATGATTCTATTTACACTGTGAATCTTGAGGGTGGGATGATGCCAAACTGATCCCCAATGTTTTCAACACAATTGGAGATGCTACTGCACATAGCATGTCAAGAGAACTTATGTTGACAGGTAAGGCTTGAGAAAGGGCTTTCCCAGCTGAGGAGAGTGTATCTTCACTAATTTGTTTCTTAAAATATCTTTAAAAAAATCTTTTAAAATTGCAGTTTGACTGAGAGGAAGAAAACAGAAGCAGTGAACAATGAACAAGGAGCAAAGTCAAGGTAGAGGAGAGATCCATCAAGGAAACAGAAGAAATGTCATTTTTGGAGTGTTTTCTTAACCAGCAGCACATATCTTAAAGAGATTAACACTTCAAAAGCAATTAGCAAAACACATAAGAAATTTAAGTGTTCCTTCCAACGAGCACATACTCTGTCACACACATGCAAATCCTATTAAGATGCGATACAAGCCAGTAGGTAGCAAATATTCTGTTAATTTTGGAAGTCTACCATATGTCATTGTAACACAACAGAATGCTATTTTAATGGCTCTCTTAACATACCCTGTGGTGTCTGAGTATTGGATGGCAGCATCTTTCTGATTTAATTGTACATTTCCAAGCTTCCTTTGGCTTCTGTCTGTCAAAACAGAACTATTCTAATGCTGATGTACATAAATATAAGATTAATAGTTGATGGAATAATTTATTATTCTTGAAACAGTTTTAAAATTCAAAGCAAAGCCTACAGAAAGTACTTAAATATTTTCTGTAGGTATCTCTAAAATCAGATTTTATTTGATGATTTATCTTTCAAGTCAAATTCAGGATGGAGGTTTGAAAATAATTATAATGAATTTTGTACAATGCCTGACTATGGAAATGGACATAAAATGGAGATACTAACTATGAATAAATAAAATTATGTAAATAAAACAGCAAGTTATATTTAAATTGTTAATTGATGAAGCTGAGTCAATGCATTTATAGTATACAGATATGAATGCAGCACAATTATTTGCATTAATGAGTATTATATGGCTTTGCATATAACAATATTACACATTATGAGTATTTGCATTTCCCTGTACAAATATCTAAAATATCAAAAACATATTTAAAAATTTTGAACATAACCATTCAGAATATTTCATTTATGCAATTGAAATGTATGAAAACATGTGAGGGGCCAGTGTAATAGTACAGCATGTAGAACATTTGCCTTGTACATGGTCCTTACACCCCAAATGGTTCCCTGAGTATAGAGTTTGGAGTAATGTTAGAGGGAATGTTATATTGGTGGTGGGATTGGTATTGGAACATTGAATACCACAAATAGCTGTGTTAAAATCCCATTAGGGTTGTGGCCCCTAAACAACCAAAACCATGTGAATTCTTCATAATATATAAATTTTATTAGAGGAAATTATAAAATTGCATAGCATTGGTTAAAGTATTATTATTAATGTACTCACAAATAAAGAGCTCGCCAAGAAATAGCATAGGGGTTAATGAATACACCTTGTATGTGGCCCATCTAAATTTAATTCTTGCCACTATATAGTCTACCATGCTCAGCTGGGGCTTATCCAGAGAACAGAGTAGGGGGCAGCCCCAGAGCACTGCCAAATGTGTCCCTAAATCAAACCAAACAAAGCAAAATGAAGAGCAACGTAGTTCTTGTTCATAATTATGTCAATATTTGCTTATTTTTCACTGACCCTCTTATTACCATTAAATGTAAAGGAAATTCCTCCATTAAAGAATATAAAATAATAAAATGCTATGAAACATTTAATATGCCGTGTAACAAAAATTTCCATGCATATTGTTAATTCTGTTTTGTATTTGGGACCATATACAGTAGTTCTCAGGGGCTATTTCTTGCTCTATGGCGAGGGGTTTACTTCATATTTTTATTTATTTTTATTATTTTGTTTCCTATTTTTTATTATAATAATAATTTTTATTTTGACTAAAGTGGATTACATATCTTTCACAGTAATACTTTAGGTACATATTAACATTGAATCAGGGGATTCCGATCACCAAAGTTGTCCTTCCACCCCCGTTCCCAGCTTGCATCCCATATCTCCTCCCTTACCTCCTGCTGCTAGTATAAGTGGTCCCCTCTGTGTCTAGCTTGTTGTAGATTGGGTATCGATTCTTTTGTCATTAGCTTTGGATTTGGTGTTTAAGTCTGATCATTTTTATTACCACTTAGTGATCATACAACTGTTTGGTCTTGGTACTCTCCATTATTTCCTCCTCAATTTGAGAGGTGGAGCAAGATAATCCAAGTTATGTGGTCTGTTTGAGGAAAAGAAAAGCAATAAAATGGGGTAAAAATCAAACAAGCCGAAAATGGGCGGAGTCCTTAGAGGCTCTTAACATCTGTTTGAGGGAAGAAAGAGAAACACCACAATACAAAAAGAAAAATCAAACAAAAATCCAATGAGCACTACAGCAATAAAGATAAGCACCACATAATAACCACGGTTCTAAACTAAAAACAAAACAGAGAGCAAAAAATGAAAACAACAACAATAACAAAACCAAAAATAAATAAATAAAATTATTTTGTGCTTCTTTTTTTTTTTTTTCTGCATAGGCACAGTAAATATTGGGGAAATTAGAGAGGGAATTCCCTTGGCCCTAAGATACATGGTTTTTCATGGGGCCGGAGAGATAGCATGGAGGTAAGGCATTTGCCTTTCATGCAGAAGGTCATTGGTTCGAATCCCGGCGTCCCATATGGTCCCCCGTGCCTGCCAGAAGCAATTTCTGAGCATGGAGCCAGGAGTAACCCCTGAGCACTGCCGGGCGTGACCCAAAAGCCACACACAAAAAAAAGAGATACATGGTTTTTCTGCCCTTGAAGTATACTGTCATGGGAATAACTACAGACTCCTTGCATGTTCATTTACTCTCCCCTAGGTCCTTTTGTGGTGTACAGAAGACATCTGCTCCATCATGGGTGATAAAATCAGACCTCTGCATTTAGAGATCTTGGTATCTGCACAGGTCAAGGAATGGAGCTCATGAAGAAGTCTTCCTTTACGATTCTAGAAGTTCTATTTCTTCACTGTCGTTTTAATCAGTCTTCTGTAGTTGGTGGTCTTGGTCATTGCGCTGATCCTAGGATGAAGCCTGGGATAGAATCTTTCATTATGTTTTCAGAAGACTCGTTCAGTTGCAGTTGTCTCAGTCAGACCTCTGGAATTAGAGATCTTGGTTGTTGTACAGATCGTAAACCGAAGCCTAGACTAGGGCTTTTTTTTTTTTTTAATTTTTTATTTTTTTTAATCTAGTTTTGATCAAATTCTTTGTTTTGGGGTAAATATTGAAGTAGTTGTCCATTTTTTAAATTTATTTTTATTTTTTTATTTTTTTTATTAAATATATTTTTATTTAAGTAACATGATCATATTTGGGTTACAGTCATAACCAGAACACCCCCCTTCACCAGTGAAACATTACCCCCTCCCTCCTTCCCATCCCCTGCCTGTTTTTGAGACAGGCATTCTACAGTAATTTGTTTTTAAGTTCAGTAAGTTGTATTATTTTCCTTAGAGTAAAAAAATATAGTAAAGGTGTGATAGTGGCAATCGCCAATGTTTGCATAGGTCCAGAAAAATGGAGAAAATGGGGAAAAAAAATCCTTGACCTGATTACAAAAGGCCTCACCCCAGAAGTTTATTGGCATAAGACAGACTCTGGGTTCCAGGCATACCAGTCTATCCAACTCCAGTCATTCTCAAGGTCCTGGTGAAACTTTTTCACACTTTAACTATAGTTGGTATCAGACTTTTATATTAAAAGACTCTAGATTCTGTGCATTTCTTTTGTTGATGTCAGGCTGATGTGGAGCATCCTCTAGTTTCAGCATATCATTAAATGTAGAGCAATCTGCTCTGCATGCAGACTGTTGCTGAGTCACCTGGGTGTTGGGAGTACTCTTTGGAGTCAGACTAGGGCTTTTTTATTGGTCCCAGGATATGTTCTCCCCAGTCATGGTTGTCACAGTCTGTCATCTGTAGATAGCAATCTTGGCTTTTGCACAGATCAAAGGATGATAAATCTTCTGATTTTGTCTTATTGTTAGATGGTGAGGTAAGACAATCTGCTCTTAGATCAAGTACTTCATATTTTTAAACTTTATCTGAACATCATGGTTTACAACATGTTCATAATACAGTTGTTTCTGGTATTCATTATTTTAACCCCAATCCCATTATCAATGAAGCATTCCTTTGTCCTTAGTTACCACCACCTATTAAGCCTGCACCCCTAGGCAGGCACAAAATAATTTATTTTCTATTGCTTGTTACAACTAAAAAGCTAGTGGAACTATCAAAAAATAGTTCAGTAAAAGAAAATTTGTGAAAATTGTTACATTTCACAAAGGGGTCATTTAAGTCATTGAGAGTTTACTAAGCTGCTTGCTTCTAGTTGAACATTCTGTGTTGTTCCTGTTTACTGAGATTAATTGATTTCTATGCTACTTTCAGATCTAATTTGGTGTGCTCCTATTCGGGTGTCAGTATTGAAGAATTTGGAGGAGTTGCAAGGCCACATGCTCCAGGATCCATAGAATTTGGCCTAGGACCTTACATATTGAGTGCTAGGGAGATGTGAATGTGGAGGCTGGTGCCTTCAGAGGGGTACAGTCGGGGGAAGTGCCTGGTCCCACTCCAAGATCCAAGAATATTCAGTCTGAACACTGGTATGCCTGGGATTTTTGTTGGTTTGATGGCTTTGCAGAGATTAGTTTTGAAGCAGTGAAATTAAGCCATTGGCATGGTGGTGGCTTTGGGGTGTGGCTGCAGATACTGGGCCTCAGCAGGGCAGGGACTCAGCCTGTTCCCCTCCCAAGCATGATGGTGGTTTTCACTTCTGAAGGTTCTTCAGGGACCATGTGGTACTGGGGATTAGGGACCATGTGGTACTGGGGATTAAACATGGGCCTCGGGCCCGGAGAGATAACACAGCGGTGTTTGCCTTGCAAGCAGCCGATCCAGGACCAAAGGTGGTTGGTTCGAATCCCGGTGTCCCATATGGTCCCCCGTGCCTGCCAGGAGCTTTTACTGAGCAGACAGCCAGGAGTAACCCCTGAGCTCCGCCTGGTGTGGCCCCAAAACCAAAGCAAACAAACAAACAACAACAACAACAAAAACATGGGCCTCTTCCACGCCAAGTATACACCCTGAAACATGCATTTCTAGTTCTACTTCAAGGAAATGGCTAAGATTATATTAAAATTAAGATCGCTGGGCCTGGAGAGATAGCACAGCAGTGTTTGCCTTGCAAGCAGCCGATCCAGAACCAAAGGTGGTTGGTTTGAATCCCGGTGTCCCATATGGTCCCCCGAGCCTGCCAGGAGCTATTTCTGAGCAGACAGCCAGGAGTAACCCCTGAGCACCGCTGGGTGTGGCCCAAAAACCAAAAAAAAAAAATATATATATATATATTGAATATCAATATACAATATATAAATATATCAATATACAATATCAATTTGTAATTAATTAATTGTAATTAACTAAAATTATATTGAATATAATCATATTTAATGTATATGTTAAATGAAAAGTAAAAATTTCTATCAACATTTTTGCCATCAGATTAATAAATAATAAGGAATATTTATAATGTGCATGACTGAATATTGCCTTCAGTGTGAGACAGTAGTTTGAACTTTTCAAAAATATTTTTGTTTTGTTTTTGATTATATCAGTAGTGTTCAGACTTATTCCTGGCTCTATGCTTAGAAATCACTACTGGAAGCACTTGGGGGACTACATGGGGTACTGAAACTGAACCCAGGTCTGCAGTGTACTAGCCAAGTGCCCTACCCCACTATCTTTCCAGCTCCCAAACTTTTCAATTTTTGAAACTATGCTCTCATATCATTTTTTTTAATTTTAGTGAAAGCAAAGTAATTGCCATTTTTGGGCTAGAATCTAGAAAATATAGTCTGTCTTCCCACATGTAGGATGGGTTATTTTCAAAAGTATTTATGCAGTATCAAGAGATAGCATGGAGATAAGGCTTTTGCCTTGCATGCAGAAGGACGGTGGTTTGAAACCCGGCATTCCAGATGGTCCCCGAGCCTGTCAGGAGAGATTTCTGAGCGTAGAACTAGGAGGAACCTCTGAGTGCTGCCGGGTATGACCAAAAAAAAAACTTCTTTTTCTTCCTTCCTTCCTTCCTTCCTTCCTTCCTTCCTTCCTTCCTTCCTTCCTTCCTTCCTTCCTTCCTTCCTTCCTTCCTTCCTTCCTTCCTTCCTTTCTTCCTTCCTTTCTTCCTTCCTTCCTTTCTCTCTTTCTTTCTCTTTCTTTCTTTCTTTCTCTCTTTCTTTCTTTCTTTCTTTCTTTCTTTCTTTCTTTCTTTCTTTCTTTCTTTCTTTCTTTCTTTCTTTCTTTCTTTTCTTTTCTTTCTTTCTTTTTCTTTCTTTCTTTCTTTCTTTCTTTCTTTCTTCTTTCTTTCTTTCTTTCTTCTTTCTTTCTTTCTTTCTTTCTTTCTTTCTTTCTTTCTTTCTTTCTTTCTTTCTTTCTTTCTTTCTTTCTTTCTTTCTTCCTTCCTTCCTTCCTTCCTTCCTTCTTTCTTTTCTTTTCTTTTCTTTTCCTTTCTTTCTTTCTTTCTCTTTCTTTCTTTCTTTCTTTCTTTCTTTCTTTCTTTCTTTCTTTCTTTCTTTCTTTCTTTCTTTCTTTCTTTCTTTCTTTCTTTCTTTCTTTCTTTCTTTCTTTCTTTCTTTCTGCTTTCCCTTGACCCCGTAATACTTTTTCACTTTCAGGTACTATTGTGTGACTATCTAAAATCAGATTAAAGTGATAAAAATCATCCATCTTAAAAGAACACTATTCCTAAGATAAAATAATACAGAAAAAAAGTCCTTCAATGTTTGTGAAAATCATGTATCAAGCAAGAGAAAGTTTTATTATATTGAATTTAGAATAATATATTTATAAGCCAGCTTCATAATGCTCCCTTTAAGGAAGCTGACATTTCTCAGTTTGGAATATACAGAAAACAGGTACATGGGTTCAGGGAAGTTTATTTTCCCAGCTGAACTAATAAAACCACACAGGCACATTTATGTTTTATTCATAGAAGGAACAAGGCATGAATATTGTTGTTCATTTTAAGTCCATATAATGTAGAATGAAAGGTACAATGCAATAATCTGCTGTTTCTGTGGGAAGTCTGAAGGCTAAATATTAAATATTTGATTTTTGTACCAAAATTTGAGGTTTGAAAACTGGTGATTTAAAAATTTCATTCATTATTTTTATTGTTCACCGGGCTGCTGCAGCAGGCTGTCACCTAATTCTTATTTGGGAATGTCTTCGCGTCTATGAGTTGCTTTTAATGGAAATACCTTTAGATTTTACTAACGGGTTGACTTATAAGTTATCTTTTCTAAGTCCTCTAGAGATATTGCTTACAAATATGGTCCCCAAGCCAGGAGTGATTTCTTTTTTTTTTTTTTTTTGGTTTTTGGGCCACACCCGTTTGATGCTCAGGGGTTACTACTGGCTATGAGCTCAGAAATCGCCCCTGGCTTGGGGAGACCATATGGGACGCCGGGGGATCGAACCGCGGTCCGTCCTACGCTAGCGCTTGTAAGGCAGACACCTTACCTCCAGCGCCACCTTCCTGGCCCCTCCAGGAGTGATTTCTAAGCACATAGCCAGGAGTAAGCCCTGAGTGTCACCAGGTGTGGCCCAAAAACCAAAAACCAAAAAAAAAAAAAAAAAAAAAAAAAGAAAAACAAAATAGAAAAAGAAACCTGACTATGAAAGACCCAGTAGGACAAACCCTGATTTTTTTCTTTCTCCTCCTCCTTCATCCATGCAAAGCATTGCTTTAGAGCAAATCATATTCCTAGCCTCCAGGCATGCCTGCCTTGTAACGTCAACTACTTTATAACTTCAACAGAATATGACCCCATCTTCTAGTAACTTATTTAGTCTTAAATACATTTCCGAAGATTTCAATTTTAGAAATCTGCACTCAATAAATACCTACTGAGAGAATGTGAAAGAACCCTTTTCCTATGAAGGGCAGAATTAACTTAAGAAAGATTAACTAAAATTAACTAAGGGCACCATTAACTAAGAAAGAAGTTTTATTATGGGACAGAGTAACAAGATGAAGTAAATTATCTTATAATTCTTAAATCACATTCTCAATTTTAAATGTGTGCCATCTCTTGAATAAACAGCGAAGGGTTCAGTAAGTTATTCACAAATATAAGTTTTCACACAAAAAAATCATGAGGAAGGAAAACATTAAATTTTATAAAAGCAAATACATAGGCTGTAGGTGAGGAGGCTCTTGAGGGTTTCTGTTGTAGGTTTTTGTTGCTCTTTGTTTATTTTTTAAGGGGAACTGGAAAAAGGCATTAAAACCTTGTCATTGTTTTGAAAGAGGGCATGAAAGTCTGCCTGGGAAGTTGCTAGAGTTTCCATGTACAGGATGTAACTCAGTCTGCTGGTCCTTCATTAGCAGTCCAAGAACATTGGTTTCACTGTGCATTTGTCTTTTTGTACTAAATTTATTTGTGATTTTTGGGTCAGTGATTATCATTTAGATATAGACAATTTAGACTACATGTTTTCTATAAAAAAAAAAACTAAGATAAAGATAGCGTTTCTTGAGATATTTTTTCACTCCTTAAATCATTTTTCCTCTCTGAGTTTGATTTTGAAACAAAGGATAAATACCAGGAACAAATCGTAATAAAATCACTCTAAAGATCCCAGAAAAGATGCTTAGGTTCTTTTTGTAGGTGTTTGATTCACAAGTTAGATTGTTCATGGATGCTGAGGATCAAAACAGGGCAGGTGGCCTTCAAGGCAAGTGCCTTAACTGCTCTACTATCTCTCTGACTTTTTGTTTGTTTGTTTTGTTTTCTTTGGGCCACACCTGGTGATGCTCAGGGGTTACTCCTGGCTATGTGCTCAAAAATCATTCCTGGCTTGAGAGACCAGATGGGACCCGGGGGATGGAACCGTGGTCCATCTTAGGCTAGTGCCAGCACCACTGCTCCAGCCATTTCTCTTACTTTTTGATTCACAATTTTTATTTGTTTGTTTATGGTCACAACAGGCAGTGCTCAGGAGTTACTCCTGGCCTGCACTCAGGAATTACTTCTGGCAGGGTTTGTGGGACTATGTGCAATGCTGGAGATCAAACCCAGGTTGGTGGTATGTAAGGCAAATGTTTTACCTGCTATACTCTCATTCTCGTCCCTGATTCACAATTTAAACATAATTTTGTTTGTTTTGATTTTGGGGCCAGTAAACATGAGTGGTTGGGGCTACTCTTGGATTAGTGCTCATGGATCACTGTCTGTGGTTTTTGGGGACTGGAGGTTGATTCTGGACCTTTCAGATGTGAAATATGTCCTTCAGCCCTATAGCTATCCTCCTGGACACACTGCTCTCACTATTACTCCCCTCCCTGTTTTAAGATTTTTCTGAAAATGATCAGGACACTCTTGACTTCTATGGCTTTGGGAACAAAACCTTATTAGATACACATTATTGCCTTTTTATTCTTTATATTACTGATCTATATTATCCTTAAAATCTATATGTAAAATTATTTCCAGTGACATTAATTAAATATTATAAATCATAATATTGGTTATTATGTGTAATACTTGTCATTTATATTCTCTAAAGGTAGAGAATATAAATGTAAGAAGTTAGAAATTAAGTATTAGACTCATACCTGGATAATTTAGAATTAAAACTACAGATAGCAGAAAAATTAAAATTTTTTTAACTGGGGAGCTGGAGAGATAGCATGGAGGTAAGGTGTTTGCCTTGCATGCAGAAAGTCAGTGGTTCGAATCCCAGCATCCCATATGGTCCCCCGAGCCTGCCAGGGGTAATTTCTGAGCGTAAAGCCAGGAGTTACCCTTGAACACTGCCGGATGTGACTCAAATACAAAAACAAAAAAATTTAACTGGGGCCAGAGTGAAAGCACAGAGGTAGGGTGTTTGCCTTGCATACAGCCAACTCGGGACTCAGTTGGTTCCGTGCCCAGCATCTCATGTAGTCCCCCAAGTCTGCCAGGAGCTATTTCTTTTCTTTTCTTTTCTTTTTTTTCTTTTCTTTACTTTTTATTTATTTATTTATTTATTTTTGGTTTTTGGGCCACACCCAGTGATGCTCAGGGGTTACTCTGGCTATGCGCTCAGAAGTCGCTCCTGGCTTGGGGAGACCATATGGGACGCTGGAGGATTGAACCGCGGTCCATCCTAGGCTAGCACTGGCAAGGCAGACACCTTACCTCTAGCGCCACCGCACCGGCCCCAGGAGCTGTTTCTGATGCAGAGCCAGGAGTAACCCCTGAGCACTGCCGGATATGGCCAAAAAATGAAACAAAACAAAATTTTAACTGGAGAAAATTATTTTATTTTGTATTAGGGCCACACCTGGTAGTACTCAGGGTTTAGTTCTGGCTCTGTACTAAGAGAGCACTCCTGGGAGGGCTCAAGGGACCACATGAGACACCATGGGAGACCAAACCTGGGTTGGCTGAGAGCAAGACAAACACCCTTTCTACTGAATGAAATTATTTTAGATAATATGTAATTATTATTCAATAATTTCTAGATTATATAGAGCCTGTTCTGATTTTAACAGGGATGTTTATAAAAGGAATTGTTAATTATTTTCTATGTAGAAGTAAAATGATTCTGAATTGCTTAGAACTTGCATTTTTTGCTAAAGAAATATGTCAGAGTGATTTAGTGGTTGGAAGTTCACTCAGTTACTGAAAAAATAGACATAAATTGCGCTGATAACGCCACGTGGCATTGTTCCTTGTTTTCATAGGCACATTAAAATGGGAAAATACTATACATACAAATAAGATCTTATCTAATAGAGATTGGAACACACAAATCTTGTAGTGCAACTGGACCTTACACCCTGAACATTGACATAATGACCTGGCACAGGCCTCAGAAGAATGGGCATTATCCATTCACCCCTTAACCAGGGAAGGCATCCATGAAACATCCAAGTTTGTCCATAACATCACCTGGAAGCAATCCTCTTCTACCAGGGAAGATCCTACCACTGCTCTGACATCAACCTGCTCAAAAGAGACTTCCCTTAACACTGAGAAGACTTAACAACAACAACGACCTGCTTACAGGACAGGGCTCTCTGCATTGCCCTTTAATTGTGAGGTGAAACTAGAGGACGCTCCGTACCATCCTGACTGCAATGTAGGATATGCAGATTTCAGGATCTTTAATACAGAAACATGATACCAACAACAGAGACTGTGTAAAAAATAAAAGTGTGTTGGCACTACAGACAATGACTTGGATTGGACAAACTAGTTTACCTGGAGCCTAGAGTTGGTCTTATGCCAGGAAACTTCAGGGGTAGGGTCTCCTTGTATTTAGGCCAAGGCTTTTCCTTTCCGTGTCCCTCATATTTTGGTGGGCCTATGCAAACAATAATTGCCACTCTAACACCGTTTTTACTATGCTCCTTTGACTCTAATGCTTAAAAAAAAAACCTACTTAAACTTTTGAGGTTAACTTAAACTAATATGCATGTGCATGGAAATGTAAAAAAATACTATGCCTTTAATGTTTAAGGAGTTACATAAGTTTTAAGGCTTTGTGTGCTGCTAAGAAATATTATAATGTATTACAATCTGGGGACTTGAGGGACAAAGTAATTGTACATGGGTTCTGTTTTATTTTTCTTAATGTTCTTTGGCTGAAAATTCAAAGTTAAGATGTCAGCAAGGAGACTTCTTCTGAAAATTCTGTTTATGGGGTGATTGTCCTTCCACTGTAACTTTACCTTGTCTTTTTTATTTGCATCTTTGTTCTCATAATTAAAAATAAAAAATTAAAAAATAGACATAAATATAGCATAATAGGTATCTTCGGTAAAACCATAAAAGGCTTTTTTTTTTCCAGATTAGAATGATAATTTTTTCTAGCAACCTTGAAATTCCTAGTAGTTCTTTTACTCCATATCTAATCTTTTTCCATCATTAGGTTTTGGGGTACAAATAAGCAATGGGTGTGATTAACAATTTAACAATTTGATCTCTGAAACTTTGCTTACTTCGGGGAATGGGTCAGAGGGTTCCTTGGGATACTGGTGGGGAAAGCAGACTCTTTGGTGATGGATCTAATCCCTTCCTCATACCGATATTCATTGCAGCGCTGCTTACAATAGCCAAACTCTGGAAACAATCAAGATGCCCTTCAACAGATGAATGGCTAAAGAAACTGTGGTTACATAAACACAATGGAATATTATGCAGCCGTCAGGAGAGATGAAGTTATGAAGTTTTCCTATACATGGATGTACATGGAATCTATTATGCTGAGTGAAATAAGTCAGAGGGAGACAGATGCAGAATAGTCTCACTCATCTATGGGTTTTTAAAAAAATAAAATACATTTTTACAATAATTCCCAGAGACAAAAGAGATGAGGGCTGGAAGGTGCAGCTCATGACATGCAGCTCACCATAAAGAGTGGTGAGTGCAGTTAGAGAAATAACTACACTGAGAACTATCATAACAATGTGAATGAATGAGGGAAGTAGAAAGCCTGTCTAGAGCACAGGCAGGGGGTGGGGTGGGGAGGAGGGAGACTTGGGACATTGGTGATGGGAATGTTGCACTGGTGAAGGGGGGTGTTCTTTACATGACTGAAACCCAACTACAATCACATTTGTAATCAAGGTGTTTAAATGAAGATATTAAAAGAGAAAGATTATGTATCAAATTGTGATTAACAATCTTATAAATATCCATACCTCAATTTTTTGTTTTGTTTTTGTTTTGGGGTCACACCTGGCAGTACTCAGGGGTTACTCCTGGCTTTGCGCTCAGAAATCACTCCTAGCAGGCTCTGGGGACCATATAAAATGCCAGGATCGAACCACTATCTGCCCTGGATCAGCTTTGTGCAAGGCAAAAACACCCTACTGCTATGCTATCTCTCCAGCCCTTCAATAAAAAAGTTTTAAAAATAAAATTTAAAAAGGTTATAACAATTTTTATCTCTTAAGACTCAAGATGCATGGTTTCTATTGGTATGTCACAGGTTGATTTTTGGCATAGCCATTATATTTTACTTTGTATAGTCATGAAATAAGATCTTCTGAACATTTCTGGCTGGGAATTTCTCAAAATATTAAAAGCAGAGCTTCTTTTTGACCCTGCAATCCCACTCCTGTACATCTTCCCCAAAAGATAAAAACATTAATAGCAAAGAACATATGCATATTTATGTTCATTGCAGCTTATGTAGTTATTCATACTAGTAAAGACTTTGGAAACACATAAGGTGCCCAACAAGATGAGTGATTAAAAAAATAGTGGGATATATACACAATAAAATTTGAGAAAAAGATGAAATCCTGCAAACAAAGGATGAAATATGGAATTTGAATGGAATTAGAAGGAATAACACTAAATGAAGTGAGTCAAAAAGAAGATAAACACCAATCACCTCATCCATTTGTGGAGCATAAAGAAACAGAGCAATTCCCAATTGAAGCAATCTTGAGTTATAGTCAATAGAAATGTTATTTAGGGGTACTGGGGGAGGGTTGTAGGTGGGGAACTTGTAGGATAAATATGAAGGCACCCCGGTACTCTAGCGCTGTTTATAGTATGACAGCATTGAATATGTAAAATAGTAATATTGGTTCTATTGTTAAAAACAAATTATTATTAAAAACCAGAATATTCCAGATTCCTATAGTTATACCCCTTCTATCCACATCCAAGTACTGACTGAATTTTCTGAATCTGGGACAGTAAAATAGACCCACAAAAATGAAGTTCATTAACAAAAACTAATTGAAAATTAATTCACCACAACTCCAGGGAAGAGCTTGCATTTAGGATGTTGTGTTGTTAGTAAGTGAGTCTCTAATCATCAGAGCATGGCAAAATACTTCAGAATGACATGCAGGTTAATGAGGTGGTGAAGCATCAGAAGAACAAAGTCTTGTACTATTAAAATACCCTCCATCCTTAAAAGGGCTGCCTGGCTGCTCCTGTCTCACTCCCCTCTGATCTGTTCCACATCCCTGTTACATTGGCAAGGGACTAAACAGTTATTCATTTTCCCAACAAACCTTTCACAGGGAAGATTCCATTGTAGTCTGCATTTGATGACTAGATATGAATTATACAAATATCAATTTACCTTAAAATCCACAATTTTATCAAGTTTTTATTATGGAGGCTTTCAAATATTCACAATAGAGGGAATACTCTAATGAATGCTCTAATTTGACTTCAACAGTGATCTACTAGAAACCTATTTTAAGCCATAGCTTAGTAAATTTGAAAGTGTGACTTTGTATGGTATTAAGATATTACATATCGGGCCCGGAGAGATAGCACAGCGGTGTTTGCCTTGCAAGCAGCCGATCCAGGACCAAAGGTGGTTGGTTCGAATCCCGGTGTCCCATATGGTCCCCGTGCCTGCCAGGAGCTATTTCTGAGCAGACAGCCAGGAGTAACCCCTGAGCACTGCCGGGTGTGGCCCAAAAAACCAAAAAGAAAAAGAAAAAGATATTACATATCTTCTTTCTCCCTAAATAGACATTGTGTCAAAAAGACTTGTTTTTATTCTTTCTTTTCTTTCTTTCTTTTCTTTCTTTCTTTCTTTCTTTCTTTCTTTCTTTCTTTCTTTCTTTCTTTCTTTCTTTCTTTCTTTCTTTCTTTCTTTCTTTCTTTCTTTCTTTCTTTCTTTCTTTCTTTTTTCTCATTTACCTAAAAAAATTGTATTGAAGAAGTCTATATACAAGACAGAATCAAGAGAGATAAGACATGATTTATTTATTAATTATTATTATATTAATTTAAAAAATTCACCTATATCTCTTGAGAGACCATCAAGGGCACGCTGGAAGCATTTTCATATTCAAATAGTTTATAATTTTATGTTTTCATCTTATTCCATTAAAACATCTTTTTGGAGCCACACCTAATTAAGTTCAGAGATAGTTCCTGGAGGTTCTCAGGGGACCATTCATGTTGCTGGGGATCCAAACTGGGTCAGTTGCCTTCATGGAAAGCTCAAGACCAATTGTTCTATCTCTCTGGCTTATGTTTGCATCTATAGATTTTTTTCTCTATTAAGCTCCAACTACCTTAACATTTTTCTTTTCTTTTCTTTTCTTTTCTTTTTTTTTTACATTTTTCTTAAACTTTTACAATTGTTGCTCATGAAAGAATGCATTTTCTTTTTTAATATATTTCATGGTTGCAACTGTATTATGACTATTGGAGGGTGGGAAAGATGGCTCAATGGTATAGCATACACCTTGCATATATGTTTTTATAGACATATATGCATACATATACATATTTAGGTAATCTGGGAGAAATTTCCTATCTTATAATATTATCTTGATTTGTTTTTGTTTTGGGGCCACACCCTGCGACGCTCAGGAGTTACTCCTGGCTCTCTGCTCAGAAATCGCTCCTGGCAGGCATGGGGGGCCATATATGGGATGTCGAGATTCGAACCACCATTGGTCCTGGGTTGGCTGCTTGCAAGGCAAATGCCCTACCGCTGTGCTATCTCTCTGGCTCCTATCTTGTTATTTTTGTAAATAAAAATAAAAGGAACAATATTGGGGGACCACACCCGATGGCACTCGGGGATGGAGGTTTTTTTTTTCCTGGCTCTGTGCTTAGAAATCACTCCTGGCAGGCTCAAGGAACCATATGGGATGCCGGGATCAAAATTGGGTCCATCCTGGGTTGGCAGTGTGCAAGGCAAAAACCTTACCACTGTGCAATCACTCTGACCTCCAAAGGAACAATTTTGAAGATAATTTGTTTTGCTTTATTAGGTTGTTAGAGTCAATTTGTATTTCTTTTAGAGTCATTTTTTGGTTTGTTCTGGGTGGCATGTGTCTTATCTACTGTACTATCTCTTCCGTCTCATAGTTCTTTCAACAAACCTTGTTTTCAACTTGCCCAAAATTTAACAGTCAAGTATTCTAACTTTGATGTAAATCCATATTAAGAATTAATACATGGGGCTGTAGAGATAACATGGAGGTAATGTGTTTGCCTTGCACGCAGAAGGTCAGTGGTTCAAATCTCGGCATCCCGTATGGTCCCCTGAACCTGCCAGGAACGATTTCTGAGCATAGAGCCAGGAGTAACCACTGAGCATTGCCAGGTGTGACCCAAAAACCAAAAAAAAAAAAAAAAAAAAAAAAGGAATTAATACATTATATTGGTTATATCTTCTAGAAAATATTTTTAGAAATCCATTACATTTTTTTTAATTTTTTATTTTTTATTATGAGAACAAAGATGCAAAGAAAGAAGACAAGGTAAAGTTACAGTGGAAGGACAATCACCCATAAACAGAGTTCTCAGAAATCCCCTTGCTGATATCTGAACTTTGAACTTTCAGCCAAAGAACATTAAGAAAAATAAAACAGAACCCATGTACAACTACTTTGTCCCTCAAGTCCCCAGATTGTAATACAAAATAATTCTTAGCAGCACACAAAGCAATCTAAAGTCATAAAACTAATGTAACTCCTTAAACATTGGAGGCAAAGAACTTTTTTACATTTCCATGTACATGCATATTAGTTTAAGTTAACCTCAAAAGTTTAAGTGGGTTGTTTTTCTTAAGGATTAAAGTCGAAGGAGTACGGTATTAGAGTGGCAATTATTGTTTGCATAGGCCCACCAAAATATGAGGGACACGGAAAGGAAAAGCCTTGGCCTAAATACAAGGAGACCCTACCCCTGAAGTTTCCTGGCATAAGACCAACTCTAGGCTCCGGGCAAACTAGTTTGTCCAATCCAAGTCATTGTCTGTAGTGCCATTACACTTTTATTTTTTACACAGTCTCTGTTGTTGGTATCATGTTTCTGTATTAAAGATCCTGAAATCTGCATATCCTACATTGCAGTCAGGATGGTACGGAGCGTCCTCTAGTTTCACCTCACAATTAAAGGACAATGCAGAGAGCCCTGTCCTGTAAGCAGGTCATTGTTGTTGTCAAGTCTTCTTAGTGTTAAGGGAAGTTTCTTTTGAGCAGGTCGATGTCAGAGCAGTGGTAGGGTCTTCCCTGGTAGAAGAGGATTGCTTCCAGGTGTTGTTATATAAAACCTTGGATGTTTCATAGATAGCTTCCCTGGTTCAGGGGTGAATGGAGGATGCCCATTCTTCTGAGGCCTGTGCCAGGTCATTATGTCAATGTTCAGGATGTAAGGTCCCATTCCACTACAAGATTTGTGTGTTCCAATCTCTATTAGATAAGAACTTATTTGTATGTATAGTATTTTCCCATTTTAATGTGCCTGTGCAAACAAGGAACAATGCCATGTCGCGTTATCGGCACATATGGGGGCCATAAGAATAAGTCCAACAATCCCCATGACATGGTTCAATCATAAGCATTAAACTGAGGGACTCTTTCTCCAAAATTTCTTATTGAACAGTTCACAAAGAGAAGAAAAGATAAAAAGTTGGTAGAATCGTCAACGTAAAAGAATACTTAGTAAGAGTTATAGCTGTTAAAGAAAATACACATAAAATATTCAAAAGACATATGTGTCCATTTTATGTCTTTTGAAATAGTTGAGGGTTGTTAAATCCAATGCATAACTTTGGTCTGTGATTAGGATTGTGCAGTACTGAAGTTAAAAAGAGTAAATGTGGGGTACTGATGGTTGGGGGTGAGAGAGTTAAGGAGTAATAATGAGCTTTGTAGGGGTGTGCGAAAGGGAAGAATGTGTTGGGGCAGGAGGTCAGTCTTGGTGCCTAACAAGTTAAGAACTGAGGGTAAAAAGGGTTAATTAAAGGGAAGATAATGAATCTGGATTGGGAGATGGCTCTGGTGTGGGGGAGCGGGGGGGGGGCAATATATCAGAGGGGCTATATACATTGTATAGCTGAATTGTTTATGGATTAGGCTTGGCAGTCAGAGAGGACCACTATATAGGAAGTCACGTCTACATATACACTGATTTTAGAGGCCTATTTGAATGTTATCCTCCAACTCTAGAGCATTCCATTTTTTTCCCCTAGAAACAATCAAGATATAAGAACATTTTTGGGTGAAGTTAAAAGGTATATATGTCGCTGGGCGTGCTTTTGAAAATGAATACTAGTAAGAAAAGAACCCTGAATGGGGTCCAGTATGCATACGACAGGAGTTTGTTTCCCTCCCCCTCCCCCCAGGGCCCGATTTACCAGACCCAGCCCTGAAGACCAGTCTGGCATGGGAGGGATCTCCATTCCATTTTTTATGACTGAACCCAATTACAATCATATTTGTTATCATGTTATTTAAATAAAGATATTATTAAAAAGGGAAATCCATTCTAAATGAGTGGAATGTTTTGGAGTTGTTAATTTCTTTCAAGATATAGAATTTAGACATGCCTATCAATAGAGCAAAGTTCTTTTAAGATTGCTTTTTTTTTGAGATTGGAATGATAGCACAGCCAGCAGGGCTTTTGCCTTACCTGCAGCCAACCTCAGTTCAATCTGTGGCATCCTATCTGATCCCCTAAGCCTGTCAGGAATAATTCATGGGCACTGCTGGTTATGGGTCAAAAATAAATTAAAAAATTGCTTTTCTTTACATATTTTTGTATACTTTTATTCTGATTTTTTGTTTTGTTTTGGGACCACACTTGGGGACACTCAGGGATTACTCCACTCCTGACTCTACACACAGAAATAACTCCTGGTGGGCTTGGGTATCACATAGGATGCTGAGAATTGAACCCCAGCGGGCTGTGTGCAATGCAAATGCCTACCTACTATGCTACTGTTTGGCCCCTCTATTCTCCATTTTTAAAACAAATAATTAAAAATCAGTCTGCTTTAGTATATTCTTTAAGAAATTTCTTTGTGGGGTCAGAGTAATAGTACAGTGGCTAGGGGGCCTTGCATGTGTCTTATCTGGGGTTGATCCTTGGCACCACATATGGTCCCTGAACCCACTAAGAGTGATCCCTGAAAGCAGAGGCAGGAGTAAGCCCTGAACACTGCTGGGTGTGGGCCTAAAACAAACAAAAATTTTTGTCTGTAAAATAATATTCTCCCACATTATATTATTTTAATTTTGTGAACTGAATTGTTAAGCATGTATGTATGGTATTATTATATTATAATAGTGTTTTAAAATAGATTTTCCCTTTAATAATATATTTATTTCAGACCATGATTACAAACATATTTGTAGTTGGGTTTCAGTCATAAAAAGAACCCCCACCTTCATCAGTGCAACATTCCCACCACTGTCCCCATCTTTCTCCTCTCCCACCTGCCTGTATTTGAGATAGGCATAACATTTTAAATAAAGAAAATAAAACCTATGTATTTTAAAGTTAGATATATACTATTTTTGTCTATGGGGTTACAGCACTGCAGTGCTTAGGGTTTTTACCTGTTTCTGTGTTTCGGGATCATTCCTTACTCAGGATTGGTGGAATATTTTAAACCCTTTATTACTTCTTATTTCATTAGAACAAAAAGTTAAACAGCCTGTAAAGATGAATGTAGTTAGAAATGATCTCTCACATATGTGGGACTTAAAGATATACAGAGCAAGTTAGCTACAAAAGGCCAAAGGCAACACAATGGGAGAACTGATTCAGAGAAGTGTGTGTGTGTGTGTGTGTGTGTGTGTGTGTGTGTGGTGTGAGGATAGAGAGGGGCCTTGGAGATCTTTGGGGGAAGGAGTTGGGTGTTGTATTGGAATTGGGTACACAGGAATTCAACATCTACAGTATTATAAATCTCAGTACCTCAATCAATTAAAAATTAAAAAAATATAAACACACCAAAAAGCAAAAAAGCAACAAACTCAGCCTATGAAAATACCTTGTATTGTCACAGGTGGAGTTAAGAGACTGGTTCAGGGCTTTCACTGTGAATTTTGATTTATTTAATAGTTAAAAGAAGTTCTTTTGAAATGCATTTTTTTTGTTCTGGCACTGCAACTTGTGTTAATTAAACTACACTCATGTGAGCCACCAGTGGTATATGCTAGCATCAACATGATGAAAACCTTATGACAGCTTCCCTCACCTACAACCTTATTTGTATCCTAGAGCCAAGTTCAGTGGGAAAATAGAAGCTCCCAAAAGGTGCATGAATAATCTCAGTTCTGAATACCTGATATATCTGATCTATTTATATTATGGTTTTGTTTTGTTTTGTTTTTTGGGGGGGCACACCCGTTTGATGCTCAGGGGTTACTCCTGACTATGCGCTCAGAAATCGCTCCTGGCTTGGGGGGACCATATGGGACACCGGGGGATCGAACCGCAGTCCGTCCTATGGTAGCGCTTGCAAGGCAGACACCTTACCTCTAGCGCCACCTCTCCGGCTCCTTTTTATATTATGTTTGGTCAGAATTTTTTTTTTCTTTGAATTTCTTTTGCATTAAACTACTTATTTTCAGGATAGTTTTAGGATTCCTTTCTTGTTCTGTCCAGGGGTTCTATAAGTATACTTTAGTCTGTTTAGTAAGTGGTACAATGAGATGACTTAAATAAAATCTTCAGTTAATGTCTTGACTGAAAAGATATGTTGAGTGTGGGGCCTGAGACTGGGTGTGAGAAAGAATACACACAGTTGTCTTCTTCACAGACATACAGTTTGCATCAACTGCTGTGAATGACTATTTTGACTCATAAAATATCTTTTATTTTTTAAAAGTCATTCCCATTTGTGGCAAATTCCTTGGTGGCTGCCAACCAGGGGAATTTTAGGTACCCAATGAATTAAATATTTGAAGGACAAAAATCAAAGAATATATATATGGCTGTTTTCCTTTATTATTATTAACAAGCAGTCAATGAAATACCTCTAATTTTCTTTAGATGACTTACAATGGAACTTATAGTTGAGACTTGATCTTGTAAAATGTTTTAAACTGTAAAACAAAAACAATGATGCAAAAAATAAATCGTGCCTTAATTTGAGTTTGAGCATTTCAAAGCTGGTATTCGCAAACTCAGAAAAAAAGAGCTTTTCATTAATCCATGATTTTGGAAACAGTTACTTTAGCCCACAACCACATACATATACAAAAATCCTAATGGGACTATTTTCTTACGAAGCCTGTAACAGTTTACATTCACCTAATGGCCTGGGGTTATGAGCAAACTACTCAATTAGAGAATTTAGGCTGGTTGCCCACATATTTTAAGGCAAATTATCCCTCACAAATGCAGAACCCCCTATATAAAACGCCTAACCAGTATTTCCTGTAAAAAATACTATTCCCTAAATTCCCACCTTGAACCTACTAAGAATTTCTCTTTTTGCTAGGGCAAAGATTTTATGGAAATATTTGTTTTTATATCACATACCTTACTCGTTGTCTTCCTATGGGCTTGTGTTTTGACTCTAAAGCAGCTAAGAAGTTAAAATCACAACACTTCTAAATAAAACATTTCTTCTCTGAGTACTTTTGCTAAGTACTTAAGTTAAGAACTTTGAGTTGAAAGGTGTAGAATCCTGCCAATTCTTTGATAACAGATCTTCTGCTTGGGGGTTAAATGAATTTCATGGTTATCCTTAACACTTACTATTTCTTCTTAGGGCTCTTTCATTTAAAAGGGGGTCGGTGCTTCCAATCTATAAACACCCATTAAAAGTTCTCCACCCTTTTATACGTGGCTGCTGGTCTTAATTGTCTGCAGATGGGTGGATCACTGTATTTTTATTTCAAAGGTAGAGATTTGCAAAATGTAAACGAGCCTGTTAAGAGTTCTAAATCAAGACTCTCAATAACCATTAAATAGATCCATTTGTAAATCTGGAATAGAAGCCCTCTGAATGCATCTTTTTTTTGTAATGAATTCACCTATATTGTTCTAAAAGTGTGTCAATGAATATACATGTATTCAACACAAATACTGCATCAATGCTGTTGCATCATTTAAAATTTGTGCAAACAAAAAAAAACCAAAGAAACAAACAAAAAAAATAAAATAAAATCTGTGCAAATTTGGAAATAAGGAAAATTAGTGTTTGAAAAATATCAATTTTCTTTATCCCTGAGAGATATAACACAATACCTTACATTATATATCTTTGCTGGGTTGAAAAGCAAAATCATTTAAAAATATTTTACACAGCAAAATAAAAAAATCAATACAATATAGATCTATAGTACTCACATTTTATTGCACTTACTATAAAATCTTGAAATGTGAACACTTGTAGTCCACCTCCTAAATTATTATTTTTTTATCTTGTTGAAAGTCCTTTTTGAGAATAGAAGCTCCATGTACACCATTGCTTGTGATTGAGACCTGAAAATAGAGCCAGTTGTTCTTGGCATTGTGATGTTCTGGCTTATCTTGCCTCAGGGACTGACAGTTTATCTCAGAGTCTACAGTTTCTGCCATCCTTCTTTCACTAGCATTTCCCCATAGTCTTGCTTTTCATTAGCCCACCCGGATGGCTGACCACTTCTAATCCATAAATTAAACAGAAGAAAAACCACAAGAGCATGCTGCTTTTATCTCTGGGAATCAAATCCATCACAAACACAACTTAGTTTGATGTATCTGGATCTTAAAAAAATTTTTTTTAGCTAGCTTCACAGTTCTGCTGAATGGCCTGCACTTCAAAACCAATCTCAGACCCTTGCAACGAAAGATATGGTTAATTGCTTTGGGCTCATTTACTTTGGCTTTGTGTCTTCATAAGCTGTACCCAGTAGCCAAATCACTATCTCAACATCTGAAAACTATATTTCCTTTGTACTTTCCTTAAATATAAGGCACAATCTATTTAATTTTAGGGCAACGGTATTCTTCCTACACTCCCATTTTAATATGCAGATTATAGAAATAATATTTCAAAGATGTCCCATCTTGGATCTTGCATTTGCTTTTATTTATTTGTTTTTAGCTTTGCTGTATGGTAAAAGGGAAAGCAGAAGTTGGGTACAAATAAAACAAACAAACAAAACCCAATTTTAGTTACTCTCCTTTAGCTTGCAAAAATATATTTACAAGCTCTCAACAAAATTTTACTTTTAAAAGCCATCTTAACATTTGGTATCTTTCTTGGAGTAAAATAAGCTGATGATTTTACATGTGGATCTTATTATGTGAAAAGCTGCCTAAGTCTGCTATTGAACATAATCATATGAATTACGAACTGTGACTTTATTTCTTTTATAATCTTTGTAGTTCTTGCCATTATTTTTACATGTCTATGTCTGGCATTATGTAGCTTTGAAACTAGGCCAAAAATATTTATTGTCGTATATCTGGCATTCTCATACTATGTGGCTGAGTTTGGTTTCCAGGCAGGGCAAAACCTACAAGCAGATACAGTTCTTGATATTTGTTTGAAAATAAAATGTAATTTTAGTACACCTTTACCTCCTGAAATCCAACCTTTTACTTTATTGAAACATGTATGGAGTTGAAATTTCTATGTTTAAACTATTTCTTTTACCAATTTCAGGAAGTTTTTCAATTCCAAAGCTTGTGAAATGGAATAGAATGATAACAAAAGTAAACAGAAAGTTTAACTGTAAACTGTAATATTTTGAAATATTTAGATGGGATAGCTTGTATGAAATGTTTTTCTAGTAGTTAAATACCCCCCAAATATCAGCAGTCTCCTCAAGATAAGGCAATATAGTACTTTGTGATTACATTAACTAATAATAATGAAAAACAAAACAAAACATGTATGAACAATGCTTTCAGTAATCTCTTTAAAGAAACTTTCTAAAAAGTAAGCGTTAAAAAGATACTTGGTTCTGTATTGTTTATTATGCTCAAGCAGAGCTCAGGACTCTTCATGAGCATTCTCAGTAAGTTTTTATGTCTGTAGAGGATCTATTATCAATATTTAGGATATTGCAAAAATATTATTAGCTGTTAAAGCACGTTTTATTAAAGAACTTTCAAATGAATATAAAATGAACATGTGTCAGATATTTATCTACTGCACTAATGTGGAAAACAGAAAATGTTAAAACCTGGGGGCTGGAGAGATATCATGGAGGAAGGGTGTTTGCCTTGCATGCAGAAGGATGGCGGTTTGAATCCTGGCATCCCATATGGTCCCCCGAGCCTGCCAGGAATGATATCTGAGCGTAGAACCAGGAGTAATCCCTGAGCACTACCAGATGTGACCCTAAAAACAAAAAAAAAAAAAGAAAGAAAGAAGGAAAGAAAGAAAGACAGAAAGAAGAATGAACGAAAGAAAGAAAGAAAGAAAGAAAGAAAGAAAGAAAGAAGGAAGGAGGAAGGAAGGAAGGAAGGGAGGAAGGGTGGAAGGAGGAAGGAAGGAAGAAGAAAGGAAGAAAGAAAGAAGAAAGAAAGAAAGAAAAAGAAAGAAAGAAAGAGGAAAGAAAGAAAGAAAAAGAAGAGAAAAAGAAAGAAAGAAAGAAAGAAGAAAGAAAGAAAAAAAAAGAAAGAAAGAAAGAAAGAAAAGAAAGAAAGAAAGAAGAAAGAATGAAAGAAAGAGAAAGAAAGAAAGAAAGAAAGAAAGAAAGAAAGAAAGAAAGAAAGAAAGAAAGAAGGAAGAAAGAAGGAAGGAAGAAGGAAGGAAGGAAGAGAGAGAAGGAAGGGAGAGAAGGAAGAAAGGAAGTAGAAGGAAGGAAGGAAGGAAGACAGAAGAAAGAAAGACAGAAAGAAAGAAAACGTTAAAACTAGTTCAGAAAGAAATTCAAAGAACAATACATATAGGAAATATTCTGAAGTTAAAACATACAAATAAATGTAAAGTGGATCTACCCATTCAGTTTCATATGATTGGATCTAATATTTTTGCCTTACTATGGAAATAATCCCTTGTATTTTTTAATTTTAGGGGTAATTTACAGAATAGGAAATAATGCATGTATCATATACTTGGGATGGCAAGGATTCTGTTATTTAAGAAAGAATATAAATTATTTATGTTTATACTTTCATTATCTTTTATTCAGGCAGCACGTTTCCCCCTCTGAGTATCTATTATGTCAACCATTCTCTTCGATGCCTGGGATACAATGGTGATTATGACTGAAGAATAGCCCTGTTATATCTATAGTATCAGACTTGAAACAAGTAATTATAAAATAAATGTATAATAACCTCTGAACTGAACCAAAGATTTCAGAAATGTCTTAGGGATACAAAAGAGTAAAATTTAATCTTGATGCAAGTTGATTTGTCTTTACCTAGCATGCCTGTTCCCTGATTTTTGTACTTATCCAAGGTGATGATTTATCCTTAGTAGTTGTAATGACACCCAAATAAGTTTAAAATTTATATACATCAATCTACGTTAAACATACTGTACAATACAAATTTATGTGCTAATTTATTCATTATCACTAGAGAAGAGGGTCCTACCTGGTTCAAAGTCAAAATGAAAGCAGCTAGTCTTTGGCCAGTTGCTCCTTCTGGAGTCCTCCATCCTACTTCTCATATCCTTATTGTATTCATTATGGTTCTAAAGCCAGTACTCTTGTTCAAAACAATGTATGCTCTAATTGTGCCCTCTAAGACATCACTATTAACAATAGATGTGCTTTGGAATCCATAACATCCTGAATACTAAAACATTTTAGAGTGACCCAATGTCAAGTCTCACTGAATACCTTTTTGAATCCTCTATCTCTTATTCTTAGAGGTCAATGGAAAATTTTTGCTTTTATATAAAACTTAACTTGATAATATAAAATATACTCTCACCTTTTTAATTAATTAATTTATTTATGGAAGCTCAGAGTTACTCCTGTCTCTGAGCTCAGAAATCACTCCTGGCAGACTCAGACGGACTATATGGGATGCTGGGGATCAAATCAGATCTGTCCAAGGTTGGCTACATGCAAGGCAAGTGCCCTACCTACCCACTGTGCACCCCATTCATTTTTTTTTCCAAATAAATAAGCAGGATGAGGATATCCACATCACGAAAGATTCGTTTATAATGTAATCCTAGAATGACAACAAAAATACATTTTTTTTTTTTTTTTTTTTTGGTTTTTGGGCCACACCCGGCAGTGCTCAGGGGCTACTCCTGGCTGTCTGCTCAGAAATAGCTCCTGGCAGGCATGAGGGACCATATGGGACACCGGGATTCGAACCAACCACCTTAGGTCCTGGATCAGCTGCTTGCAAGGCAAACACCGCTGTGCTTTTTCTCCAGGCCCAACAAAAATACACATTTAAGGAAAAGCTACCTGCATGAGGCAGTTGAAGTGTAGAGGGTGGAGGGGAACATAAAAAGTGTTTTCTCCCATTGTAGCAGTGAAAGCTGCAAGGTTTCATTCATACTTGTTTTGATCTTATATGTGAAACTACTTAAAATAATACAGCAGCTTTAATTTTTTAATCTTAGCTTTATTTTGGCTTTTCTAGAAATAGACCGTTAGATGAAGATTCATGTACTAGTTAGTTCTTAAGAAATGCTCCTTGGGGAAATCGCCAAGAGAATATGGAGTTCAGAGCAGGAAAAAGAAGACAGGCAAGGATGAATCTCAGGCCAACTCCCGGAGAGAGAAGCTTAATTCTGGGTTTACATGGGAACTCTGGAAAATAAGTTATGTCCAGAGCTATCCCAGGGAGCTAGTCTTCACAATTCAACTTCTATTAAGTTAGCCTGGAATGAGGTGGAGTGGGAACTTAGGAATTAGTAAATTCCCGAGAACTTTCCAGTTTTGGCCAAGTGAGACCCAGGACATGTCCTGGAAAAACAGTTCAAAGGTAGAAGTAGAAACACACACAGAAATCAGAAGGAATCTTTTGATATCAAGAACCATTAATAGCACCTATAATACACAAACTGTTTTCCCCAAACTCATTCTCCTCTGTTTTCTAGGCCTGTGGTAAGTTATTTTTTAGCCTTCTTTGTCAAGCATGTAATGTGACTGTGCTGGTTTTGATGGGATGAACTAGAAATGATGTGTGCTACTTCTAGGTTTAGGAAAACCTCATCCTGCTTGCTGGACCTTAGTGATCCAGTTTATGCTATTAAAGACCATGACCCAATATATGACAAAACAACTTGTAGTGCCCGAGTGGCTTTTGGTCGATTGGGGTGGTTGAATGACCTTATGGAGCAGAGCTCTTGATGATTCTAGACAGTTACATTGGCTTCAAACACTGCATTCATTTGGGCATTAACTACAGTAGTCAAATATTTTCCCAGATAATACAAGATGCTTTATCCATATAACTTATATTAGATTTATTTTCATTTATTTATATTTAATGTATTCTACTACATAGAGCGAGATATTGCCTACCTTTTGTTCTGGCACAAAATATTCAATAGGTACTAAAGTGAAAGTGTAATTATTTTTTTGTACAATAGTTAAAATTTAAAAATTTATTTTATGGCAGGGGGTTGGGAGAAAAACAGGAGACATTGGTGGAGGAAAGAGAACACTGGTGAAGGAATTATTGTTGAATAACGTATGAATAACTTTTAACTATGTAATTCACAGTTATTAAATTAAAATTTTAAATCATTATTATGAAAGAACCTATAATATCCCATCAAGTGACAGAGGATAGTGATATAGAATAATGCAGAGATAGTTATGCATGATAAAGCATAAATGGAAAGAGCTTAATGAAAATTAATTAAAATGATCAATGCATCAAAATATATTAAAATGGATAGAAGATAATATATAATCTTAGAAAAAAAACAACAACCAAGGCTGAAAGGTATCTTGATAACTGTCTTTGCATATTGGGAGAGGGATTTTATAGGAAAGTTGCTGACCAACTCTTTCCCATGTCTGCAGAGAAAAACTAGCAGGAAAGAGTTTAAACTGACCTGACAGTAATAGTGATTAAACATTAGAAAAGGCTCCAGAGTAATATTGTAGAATCTCTGTCCCTGGTGAATTTTAAAGACAAACCATCTGTCTAAGACATTTTCAGGCAGAGAGCCTTGCAGGAAAAGTCTGGATTAAATGACTCCTTGAGCTGGCTTTCTTTCAATTCCAAGAGCCTGTGCCACTCTACAAAGGATCAGGGGATCCGGTGGTGACATCGTTCACTCTGGTGACCAGGTTGATTAATTAGCATGTCTTATTTGTAACTGGATGGGTGAGGCTGATAGGCTGAGGTGGGCAGCAGAATTACTGATCCCCTCCTTCCAAATAAAAACTATATTTTACATAGAAAATTCTAAGATATAAAATAATTTCCATAAAATCAATTTAATCTAACTAGAAAAAATGTTAATTTTTAATACATTTCAAATGTTAAGTTTTACTTAGTAAATTTTACTTTTATAGAAATGATAGAATTATAATACTTCCATTAGTAGTAAACATAAACAGTAAAATGATGCAGAACAGAAAAAACATTACTATTGATATTCACTTATAGTATTTATTTATATGCATGTTATAACATGAACAATGTAAAATTGATATTTATGAATACTGTATCAAAATTTATACATTATATTTTTCATCAATAATCTTATTACAAGTTCTCTAAGGAAAAGCTTTCACTAGAAAGGAAAATATCTAAGTATTTGAAGTTTGCTTTTTCATTACTGAATAATGTTGCAGAATTTATTTAAAGAAAAAACATTTTTTTGGCTGGAGTATAAGTATTTTGCTTTTTGGTATGGTAATGTAAACACTTTTTATTTGCAGATTTATGTTATGGAGATTTCCAATTTTGCTAATTGATTATCTTAGTAAAATTCTATGTTTTTCAGAAGTCCAATGATGAACTCTTGAATTCTTCTTCAAAATAAAAAACCTCATCACTATGTTTTATTTTAAGATGTTGCTGTGTTTTTTTTACTTATTTTAATGGATGACACTAAAAGTTACAACTCAGTAGTTTTTTTTTTCATTGAATGGGAAAAGTCTAGTAAAGTTAAACGTAGAAGGAAATTTTGACTTATACATAAGGAATCTTAAAATAAATATTGATCTTAAATACACAAAGTAATATCAACTTCCTTAATAAGAAAACATGAACCATGACACAATATCTTTAAAAGTTTATTGTGAGAAGTTAAAATGTAATTACATATTGTGTTGTCTGTTGGTGAGGAAAGAGGAACTTTTCGGATGGGAACAAAGTTTATTTAGTATGAATTCAACGGAAGAAATATCAATCAAAATTATCATCATAAGTATCCCTCCACCCAATAATTTTACTTGTAGAAAACATTTTTATCACTTTATACAGACACACAATTTCTATTTCCATTGACAGTACTTGGGAGTACAATCAAGAAAGCATACCTCAAGTAGAATATTCAAAATTGTCTCATAAATTTGGTTAGAGAATTCAAATAAAAAAAAAACTTACGTTTGGAGGTAGAATTCCTGAAAGATGCATTAATATAGAACTCTGACATACTGACTTGTTTTTCAGAATGCTGGGAGTAAAATTAAATAGTTTCAAAGTAGAAAAACAGTATTGATTAACTATTAAATATTTAGAAAATAGAAAATTTAAAAATATCCTAAATAGGAATAATTTTTAAGAACATAACCTATATTTCTATTATACAAATAAGATGATATGCTCATTTTTATCTGTTGTAGAATCTTGCTTTTCCCTATCTCCCAATTCTTAGGTTACAGAGACTGAGGAAAGAAAAAGCAGGAAGTTATTCTGTGTTTTTATTTGTCTTTATTTTGTTTAGTTGGTGCCAGGAATCTACCTCTGAGCTGTATCCCTGGCTCATAGTTAGCTTTAATGCTAAGAAAAGTAATATTGTATGGTTTAAAATAGAATAATGAGAATTTTAAAACTTTATTATAAAATAATTGTAAGTTTAAAAAAAGATTAATCAGAATGAATCCAAAGCCCCACATATTATGGGACTTTTCAAAAAGGTTTTAAAACAACAATTTAATCTTAATGAAGTAGTAATACATCACAAAATTAAAATCATATGTAAGTAGTTTTGTACCACTGAAAATAAAATTAAGAGTCTTCTTTTATCAGATTTTATTCACAAATACCCATGTGAGCAATAAGAGGCTTAAAGTAATATTTATACTGTCTTTCTGCAAATGTTGATATTTTGTTCATCAGATATTTTTGTATTTATTTTTAAGAAAAATTATTGTAATTATGCCCAGAGACAATAGAGATGAGGGCTGAAAGGACCGGCTCACATTATGAAGCTCACCACAAAGAGTGGTGAGTGCAATTAGGGAAATGACTACACTAACAACTAGCATGACAATGTAATGAGTGAGAGAAGTAGGATGCCTGTCTCGAATACAGGGAGGGGGTGGAAGAGGATAGAGATGGGGGGCATTGGTGGTGGGAATGCTGCACTGGTCAAGGGGGGTGTTCTGTTTATGACTGAAGCCCAACTACAATCATGCTTATAATAATGGTGCTTACATAAAGATTTTACAACAAAAAATTAATACAATATTATATTGATTGCTGAGTTTTTAGACCTCACCCTCAGAGTTGGAAAAAAATGCCTTATTCACTTGATTCTTGTATGAATGCTGTTTATCACTTTGATGATTCAAGATGTTAGAAAAGAAATATCTTAAACTGTATCTGAAGGAGAGGGGCCAAAAGAATTGACAAAATATTCAATAAAAATTTTTTTAAAAATAAGCAAGGTTTGTAACCATACTTAAAAGATGAAGAAACTAAAACTCAAAAATGTTAATAATTTGCTTGTGATGCACAAAAGACAGAATCTAACATCCAAGTTTCAATCCTGAACTATCTTTCCCAACATATTAGCTGCTGGTTTGGTACTTGTTTAGTACATGTTACAACATGTTAGGGACTTTTAGGTACTTACCAAGATATTACTGACATTTGCATCAAGTCCTGAAAGAAGAGTAGAGATTTTAAGGAAAAGAAAAAAGGACAAAGAATCCCCAGGTAGAGGCAGTGGGGAGAATTTTGACTAAAGCTATCCAGAAGCAAATTTACTATTAAGTTATTTAAGAAGCTCTCAAAACTACACAAGATTCTTGGCAGAGAACCTAATGATATGTTCCCAAGATCATATATACTTTTGCAAAATTTGCCCAAGTGAGATATGTTAACTACAATCAGTGGTGACTGCTGTGTCTTTCCCTCTATTCCATTTCTGCTTGTATCAGGAAATTGATTTCTTAGTCATTTTGTGATGCGGTTTTGGGGTATCTGATTGGTAGATATGCTTTTTGGGATTAGTGGGGAACCCTTACATGCCCAGCAGCCACTAGTTATTGCTACCTTTCTCAGGATAAGGATAGTTTCAAGGGGTATTCTATTTTCCATTTTACTGACTAACCAGGTATGGTAGTATGATTATCTAAGGATAGGACACTGTAAATGAATGGTGCTGTAGTAGTGGCAGTAAATTGTTAGTGGATAAGAACAACTTTTGTAGTGTATAAACCTAGAAGCTAGTCTGTAGAAAATTCAATCATCAGGATAAATTTGTAAATAGAGGATATGTTCTCATCATCATCTAGTGAAATAAAAAGTTTCTTTTCACCAAAAGTACTTACAATGTAGCATATGCAACTAGCTATAACTTTCATGTTTTTAAATGAAAATTGTGCAAAATACAGTGTACCAGAACTCTTGCATTTGTAGGACATATAGCTATAGCAACACCGAAATAGGGTTTTCTACAAATTTAAAGTATTTTAACCTTCTAGATTTTTCTTAACCTGACAAAGTTTGGTGATCTGGGAATAGGCAAGGAAAGTGCTCTCTACCATAGTGACATAAGCAGAGCAGGCAGGTGTGCCTGAGACTAAATTACTCATACTCATTTCTAAACTGATGCATTTAATGTGAGTAATCTAGTAATACAGTTTTCCAGCACATCACAATATAGCAGCAGGTTAAAGCAGACATTTATAATGCCATTTGGCAGTTTTAAATATCATGTCTATTTTTGTACATTTTCAGGTTATTACTTATTCTAACACATCCATTTCTGGAAGAAAGCATCTCTTTGTTAGGCAAAAAGTTAAATAGACCTTAAGAAGATGCACAAGAGTGTCAAAATATCAAAACCTTTATCATTAGACTGGAATGTACAATAAAACTGTCTAAATTGTGAAGGATGCATTCAGTAGAGTCAAGAAAAATGATTAAAATTACAACAGAAGCGATAAAAATTTTTAGAATATGGACATTCTCCAAGAGAAAATGAAGAAACAGAAGAAAGAGAAAAGCAATGTACAGCATCTATAGTCTACAGAGCTTGGCAGCAACTTGCTTGGATGGTTTCATTGATTTAGAACTGTGGTCTTTAATTGGTACGTTTAAAAAGAAATATATCATTCAGTACTGTAAAGGAAATATTTTTCTTTAAATTTAATAATATCTACTCATAATCAAAGAAAAAACAGATAAAAGAGATGTTTTTCAAGAAGGTAGTTTATTTCAAAGTAAAAAAACATCATAAATTGTTTGTTTTTAAAATTACTCCCAAGAGACAAACATAAATTACACAACTGTGACTATTCTATGAAGTATGTCTTTCTTAGCATGTTTCAATATCATGCTTAGATTACATATCAAAATCAACCAAACAAAAACTAGGAAAGAAGATTCTGAATTATTTTGAAGTGTTCATAAGAGTAGCTAAAGTTATTGTAACTTTAAGAAAACCTTCATGAAAATAATCACCATTGTTGACTAACAGAAATTTAATGAGCATCCTAGAAATAATAATTGTTAAATCTAACTTACTTTTGCATGAGGACTTGGAAAAATGCCTCAAATGAAACATAACATTTAATGAAGAATAAATAGGCATATAAGAGATGATTTTCATGATACAAGAGCTAATAAACAAGACAACAAATACTGCTGCTCCATTTATGTAGAGTCAGTGCCAGATGTGACAGACACTGATTGAGCTGCTCAGACTGGTGCTCTACTGCTGTGATGGAGAACTCTGGGTGGCTTTTAAACTTTGTCACCAACGGGAAACCCGCCTGAGACTTTAGTCAACAGTGTGAAATTAATGTAGGGACAACAATAACCTGAAGTTGAAAACATTCATGGAGTCCAACATGATGGCTGCTAGAAAAGGTGAGGAAAAGGGCTCCTAGCACTCTTTAAAGATATTAACAAGTGTGCAGGATGTACACCATGTGCAGCTCATTCCTTTAATCTAACATGAGGAAAAGCTGCCTCCGCAGTTGTTAAGCATGTTGGCATTTTACGACATTGATTTTCCTTTCAGGTTCCTCTCATAAATGAAGTATTTTAAATACACATATCAACTTGGATTTAAAAAAAGTGGAAGTGTAACATAATGGGCCATTCATTATTAAGCCACTAAAAACTTGTGATGTGGGTCAAAGACATTCTAAAGACTAAAAAATATTTTTTAAGAAGATTTGAGAAAAAAAAGTCAACACACATTAAAGTTTTCTTTAAGAAGTTGGTAAAAATAAAATATATCACTTTAACTGCAATTCAGAAAGGCATGAAAAGTTTCTATATTATACTTCAGAAATTTCAATCACTTTAATTTGAATTTTATGAAAAGGACTGCCATTTTTATCTTTAAGTCTATATATAGAGAAATAAGGAAAAAGTTAGGATAAAATTAATGTTATCAGAAACAGTGGAAAACATAAGTGATTAAACCAACAGAAATTAATGTGAAATGAGGAAATGTTTCTAGCAAAACAGATTTGAAATCATCATCATAAATAGCAATTCACTAGAAGAGAGAGATACATTTCAAATAGAAGTAATGAATAGAAGTCTCTTGGATTATTTGATAATGTCATTAATGAGAGGAAGGAATCATATAAATATACTAAAAAAGGACTTTAAATTTCTTGTTGATTTGACATAAACTAGTCATGCAAAACTCATAATGTGCCATTACACAATAACATCAAGATGGGTAATAACTGTCAATGATTCAAATAATATTCAATATTAATTACTGCACCAACATGAAATGCCATGAAATCTTAACAGTATGTAGATTAAAATAACTAACACCCTGAGAGCAGTTTCTCACATTTAAAGCCACTCTAAAAATAAACATGATATTAACACAACACTAAACTAGTTCCCAAAATGTCAATAATCAGAACTTTTTTCTTACAGAATTTTTTTGATCGACCATGGATGAATTAAAATCTTAGAATGGAAACCGTTACAGAATTCTTTTGCTTACTAGATCACTGACTGATTACAAAAGATAAAGTTGAGGAATAATCAGATGGAGGAGATGCACATGGCATGATCTTTGGAAAGGATACATGAGAACCACTTATCTCCTCTCCTTGTGTACCTTTCTCTGGAAACCTCCACATCTTCAGAAGACTGGACACTCTCAGAAGCCCCTTCTGGGGGGGGCGTTATGAAGTTTCCTGCACCATAATAGATGAACTCATTGAATTCATAGAATTCATTCTACAGTCACTCTCCCCTCCCTGGTGGCTCTTATAAGAGTGGCTCTGGAAATTACAACCTTTTAATCACAAGGTTGATCCCCTTGCTTCCAGCCCACGCAGCTTCCCAGAGTCACTTCATTAATAAAATGAGACACTTTTGTCTCTCTCTAGCCTTAGGAAATTCTAAGGGCTTGGGAAGCTTTGAACAAGCAACTGTGAAGACAAAATATGTATTTATACAAATGCGTATATGCATAAATATATAGGTAACTTATTGTCTTCAATAACCATATATGTATATATACATATATATATATTGATTTTTTGTTTGTTTTTTTGGGGCCACAACAGCAACAATCATGGGTTACTCTGCACTCAGAAATTACTCCTGGCAGGCTCAGGGGAACCATATAGGATGCTGGGATTGAATCTGGATCAGCCACAGTGCAAGGCAAATGTGCTATTGCTCTGGGACCCCTTGAATATATTTTTAGAAATTATAACAAAAGACAAATATAAGACACCTATCAAAATAAACAAATAATAAATCCATCCCCAGACAAATTTCGGAATTCACAGAGGGAGCATCATCTACAGAAAGAGAGCTGAAGGGCTTCTGCACTTAAATGGATTGACTGTGTGCTATCTAGAGGCAGTCACTTTGTGAAGTGTGTGACAGATTCTCTAGCTTGCCAAGTCCGCCTCAAACTTCTGATATCAACTACAAGTGAAAGTGGTTCTTTTTTTTTTTTTTTTTTTTTTTTTGGTTTTTGGGTCACACTGGACAGCGCTCAGGGGTTACTCCTGGCTCTGTGCTCAGGAATCGCTCCCAGCAGGCTCGGAGGACCATGTGGGATGCTGGGACTCAAACCTCTGTCCTTCTGCATGAAAGGCAAACGCCTGACCTCTAACAGGGGTCTTCAAACTACGGCCCGCGGGCCACATATTTATTTATTCCCATTTTGTTTCTTCACTTCTAAATAAGATATATGCAGTGTGCATAGAAATTTGTTCATAATTTTTGTTTTTACTATAATCTGGCCCTCCAACAGTCTGAAGGACAGTGAACTGGCCCCCCTGTTTATAAAGTTTGAGGACCCCTGCATGCTATCTCTCTGGCCCCCGTAAGTGGTTCCTAAAGCTATATCAGGTTTGATAATTCACTAGAAGTACATTTAGACAATCAGATGGGACAATCATAGTCAATACAGGATTTAAAATTTAAGCTTGAAAGTCATATATATCGTATTTTCCGGCGTATAAGACGACTTTTGAGACAAAAAAAGCCAACCGAAAATCGGGGGTCTCTTACATGCCGACCACTAAACGAAACAAACAAACAAAAAAAAAACATCAGGCAGCAGAGTTTCCAAATCTCTTTCTTGGGGGCTCCCAAACAGTACTCAGGAGATCTGGGGGCCACTTCTGGCAAAACCCAGCTAACCGTGTTGGTGGTTCAGTGCTAGGGTCCGAAGATGGGGTGTTGTTTGGTTCATGTAGTGGGAGAGATTAACTGACGCCACCAGGCAATTGCCAGAAAAGGTGCCTATGAAAACAACCCCAAACAAGGGACCAATCACTGCAAGGCTGCTTGGACTCTAACTCAGCCAATCCAAGCAGGCTTTTTATTCATGCAAATTAGACAATGTTCTGGACCCGAAACTACACAATAAAAAGCCTGCTCAGATTGGCCAGAGTCAGAGAAGTCTATTACAGTATAACCTTTGGACCTTTTCTTGTTGTGATTGGCTCACTGGTTGGTACATACAGTTGCAACACAGGAACGTTCTGTCTGATACAGCGAATATAGGCCTAAACCTATGTTTTAACTGCAAAATTAGGGGGTCGTCTTATACGCCCATTAGTCTTATACTCTGGAAAATACGGTAGCTAGAACAGGAGAGACTAACGCTTTGTGATTTTTTTTTTAATTTTATTTAAACACCTTGATTACATACATGATTGTGTTTGGGTTTCAGTCATGTAAAGAACACCACCCATCACCAGTGCAACATTCCCATCACCAATGTCCCAACTCTCCCTCCTCCCCACCCGACCCCCACCTGTACTCTAAACAGGCTCTCCATTTCCCTCATACATTCTCATTATTAGGACAGTTCAAAATGTAGTTATTTATCCAACTAAACTCATCACTCTTTGTGGTGAGCTTCCTGAGGTGAGCTGAAACTTCCAGCTCTTTTCTCTTTTGTGTCTGAAAATTATTATTGCAAGAATGTCTTTCATTTTTCTTAAAACCCATAGATGAGTGAGACCATTCTGCATTTCTCTCTCTCTCTCTCTCTCTCTCTCTGACTTATTTCACTCAGCATAATAAATTCTGTGTACATCCATGTATAGGAAAATTTCATGACTTCATCTCTCCTGACAGCTGCATAATATTCCATTGTGTATATGTAACACAGTTTCTTTAACCATTCGTCTGTTGAAGGGCATCTTGGTTGTTTCCAGAGTCTTGCTATGGTAAATAGTGCTGCAATGAATATAGGTGTAAGAAAGGGGTTTTTGTATTGTATTTTTGTGTTCCTAGGGTATATTCCTAGGAGTGGTATAGCTGGATCATATGGGAGGTTGATTTCCAGTTTTTGGAGGAATCTCCATATCGCTGTCCATAAAGGTTGAACTAGACGGCATTCCCACCAGCAGTGGATAAGAGTTCCTTTCTCTCCACATCTCCGACAACACTGTTTATTCTCATTCTTTGTGATGTGTGCCATTCTCTGTGGTGTGAGGTGGTATCTCATCATTGTTTTGATTTGCATCTCCCTGATGATTAGTGATGTGGAGCATTTTTTCATGTGTCTTTTGGCCATTTGTATTTCTTCTTTGTCAAAGTGTCTGTTCATTTCTTCTCCCCATTTTTTGATGGGATTTTTTTCTTGTAAAGTTCTGTCAGTGCCTTGTATATTTTGGAGATTAGCCCCTTATCTGATGGGTATTGGGTGAATAGTTTCTCCCACTCAGTGGGTGGCTCTTGTATCCTGGGCACTATTTCCTTTGAGGTGCAGAAGTTTCTCAACTTAATATATTCCCATCTGTTAATCTCTGCTTTCACTTGCTTGGAGAGTGCAGTTTCCTCCTTGAAGATGCCTTTAGTCTCAATGTCCTGGAGTGTTTTGCTTATGTGTTGTTCTATATATCTTATGGTTTTGGGTCTGATATCGAGGTCTTTAATCCATTTGGATTTTACCTTCATACATGATGTTAGCTGGGGGTCTAATTTCAATTTTTTGCAAGTGGCTAGCCAGTTGTGCCAACACCACTTGTTGAAGAGGCTTTCCCTGCTCCATTTAGGATTTCCTGCTTCTTTATCAAAAATTAGGTGATTGAATGTCTGGGGAACATTCTCTGAGTATTCAAGCCTATTCCACTGATCTGAGGGCCTGTCCTTATTCCAATACCATGCTGTTCTGATAACTATTGCTTTGTAGTAAAGTTTAAAGTTGGGAAAAGTAATTCCTCCCATATTCTTTTTCCCAATGATTGCTTTAGCTATTCTAGGGTGTTTATTGTTCCAAACGAATTTCAAAAGTGCCTGATCCACTTCTTTGAAGAATGTCATGGGTATCTTTAGAGGGATAGCATTAAATCTGTATAATGCCTCGGGGAGTATTGCCATTTTGATGATGTTAATCCTGCCAATCCATGAGCAGGGTATGTGCTTCCATTTCCGCTTGTCCTTTCTTATTTCTTGGAGCAGAGTTTTATAGTTTTCTTTGTATAGGTCCTTCACATTTTTAGTCAAGTTGAGTCCAAGATATTTGAGTTTGTGTGGCACTATTGTGAATGGGGTTGTTTTCTTAATGTCTATTTCTTCCTTATTACTATTGGTGTATAGAAAGGCCATTGATTTTTGTGTGTTAATTTTGTAGCCTGTCACCTTGCTATATGAGTCTATTGTTTCTAGAAGCTTTTTGGTAGAGTCTTTAGGGTTTTCTAAGTAGAGTATCATGTCATCTGCAAACAGTGAGAGCTTGACTTCTTCCTTTCCTATCTGGATTTCCTTGATATCTTTTTCTTGCCTAATCAATATAGCAAGTACTTCCAGTGCTATGTTGAATAGGAGTGGTGAGAGAGGACAGCCTTGTCTTGTGCCAGAATTTAGAGGGAAGGCTTTCAGTTTTTCTCCATTGAGGATAATATTTGCCACTGCTTTGTGGTAGATGGCCCTAACTATATTGAGAAAGGCTCCTTCCATTCCCTTCTTGCTGAGAGTTTTGATCAAGAATGGGTGTTGACCCTTATCAAATGCTTTCTTTGCATCTATTGATATGATCATGTGGTTTTTATTTTTCTTGTTGTTGAAGTTGTGTATTATGTTAATAGATTTACGGATGTTAAACCATCCTCGCATTCCTGGGATGAAACCTACTTGATCATAGTGGATGATCTTCTTAATGAGGCATTGAATCCTATTTGCCAGGATTTTGTTGAGGATCTTTGCATCTGCATTCATCAGCGATATTGGTCTGTAATTTTCTTTTTTCGTAGCATCTCTGTCTGGTTTAGATATCAAGGTGATGTTGGCTTCATAAAAGCTATTTGGAAGTGTTTCCGTTTGTTCAATTTCATGAAGAGTCTTGCCAGGATTGGTAGTAGTTCCTCTTGGAAAGTTTGAAAGAATTCATTAGTGAATCCACCTGGGCCTGGGCTTTTGTTTTTGGGCAGACATTTGAGTACCGTTTTAATTTCATCAATGGTGATGGGGTGTTTAGATATGCTACATCCTCTTCCTTCAATCGTGGAAGATTATAAGAGTCCAAGAATTTATACATTTCTTCCAGGTTCTCATTTTTAGTGGCGTAGAGTTTCTCAAAGTAGTTTCTGATTACCTTTTGAATATCTGCATATCAGTAGTGATCTCTCCTTTTTCATTCCTTATACGAGTTATCAAGTTTCTCTCTCTCTTTCTTTGTTAGTTTTGCCAGTGCTCTATCAATCTTGTTTATTTTTTCAAAGAACCAACTTCTGCTTTCGTTGATCTTTCGGATTGTTTTTTGGGTTTCCACTTTTTTGATTTCTGCTCTCAGCTTTGTTATTTTCGTCTGTCTCTCTATTTTTTGGTCCTTTTGTTGAGCACTTTCTAGTTCTATTAGTTGTGTCATTAAGCTACTCAGGTAAGCTCCTTCTTCCTTCCTGATGTGTGCTTGCAAAGCTATGAATTTTCCTCTCAGTACTGCTTTTGCTGTGTCCCATAAGTTCTGATAGTTTGTGTCTTTATTGTCATTTGTTTCCAGGAACCTTTTGATTTCTTCCTTGATTTCATCTCGGACCCACTGGTTATTGAGTATGAGGCTGTTTAACTTCCAGGTGTTAAAGTTTTTCTTCTGAGTCCCTTTGGAATTCACAAATAATTTCAGAGCCTTGTGGTCAGCGAAGATAGTCTGCAAAATTTCTATTCTCTTGATATTATGGAGGTATGTTTTATGTGCCAGCATGTAGTCTATCCTGGAGAATGTCCCATGAACATTGGAACAGAATGTGTATCCAGGTTTCTGGGGATGGAGTGTCCTATATATATCCACTAGACCTCTTTCTTCCATTTCTCTCCTCAGGTGTAGTATATTCTTGTTGGGTTTCAGTCCGGTTGACATATCCAATGTTGACAAAGCCGTGTTAAGGTCCCCCACAATTATTGTGTTGTTATTGATATTATTTTTCAGATTTGTCAACAGTTGTATTAAATATTTTGCTGGCCCCTCATTTGGTGCATATATGTTTAGGAGAGTTATTTCTTCCTGCTTTACATACCCCTTGATTAATATAAAATGTCCATCTTTGTCCCTTACAACCTTCCTGAGTATAAAGTTTGCATTATCTGATATTAGTATGGCCACTCCAGCTTTTTTATGGGTGTTGTTTGCTTGGATAACTTTTCTCCAGCCTTTTATTTTGAGTCTATGTTTGTTCTGACTATTCAGGTGCGTTTCTTGTAGGCAGCAGAAGGTTGGATTGAGTTTTTTGATTCATTTAGCCACTCTGTGTCTCTTAACTGGTGCATTTAGTCCATTGACGTTGAGAGAAAGAATTATCCTGGGATTTAATGCCATCTTTATATTGAAATTTGGTGTGTCTTTTGGGTAGTCTTGTCTTAAATTAGGTCTTTCAGTTTTTCTTTTAAGACTGGTTTTGAGTCTGTAAAGTTTCTGAGCTGTTTTTTGTCTGTGAAACCATGTATTCTTCCATCAAACCAGAAAGAGAGTTTTGCTGGGTACAGTATTCTAGGTGAAGCATTCATTTTATTTAGTCTTGTCACAATATCCCACCACTGCTTTCTGGCATTGAGTGTTTCTGGTGAAGTCTGCTGTAAATCTCACGGATGCTTGCTTGAACGTAATTTCCCCTTTTGATCTTGCTGTTTTCAGAATTCTGTCTCTATCTGTGGGATTTGTCATTGTGACTAGGATGTGTCTTGGGGTGTTTTTTCTGGGGTCTCTTTTGGTTGGTACTCTTCGGGCATGCAGGATTTGATCACATATATTCTTTAGCTCTGGGAGTTTCTCTTTAATGATGTTCTTGACCGTTGATTCTTCATGGAAATTTTCTTCCTGGGTCTCTGGGACTCCAATGATTCTTAAGTTGTTTCTGTTGATCTTATCATAGACTTCTATTTTCATCTGTTCCCATTCTTTGACTAATTTTTCCATTGTCTGTTCATTTGATTTAAGTTTTTTTTTCCAATCTCTCCTGCTGTATGGAATTGTTATGTATCTTATCTTCCACAGCACCAAGTCTATTCTCAGCTTCTGATACCCTGTCCCAGAGCTTAACCATTTTGTCATTCACTTTGTTTACTGACTTTTTTTTTTAATTTTTTTTTATTTAAACACCTTGATTACATACATGATTGTGTTTGGGTTTCAGTCATAAAAGGAACACCACCCATCACCAGTGCAACATTCCCATCACCCAAGTCCCAAATCTCCCTCCTCCCCACCCAACCCCCGCCTGTACCCTAAACAGGCTCTACATTTCCCTCATACATTCTCAATATTAGGACAGTTCAAAATGTAGTTATTTCTCTAACTAAACTCATCACTCTTTGTGGTGAGCTTCCTGAGGTGAGCTGGAACTTCCAGCTCTTTTCTCTTTTGTGTCTGAAAATTATTATTACAAGGGTGTCTTTCATTTTTCATAAAACCCATAGATGAGTGAGACCATTCTGCGTTTTTCTCTCTCTCTCTGACTTATTTCACTCAGCATAATAGATTCCATGTACATCCATGTATAGGAAAATTTCATGACTTCATCTCTCCTGACAGCTGCATAATATTCCATTGTGTATATGTACCACAGTTTCTTTAGCCATTCGTCTGTTGAAGGGCATCTTGGTTGTTTCCAGAGTCTTGCTATGGTAAATAGAGCTGCAATGAATATAGGTGTAAGGAAGGGGTTTTTGTATTGTATTTTTGTGTTCCTAGGGTATATTCCTAGGAGTGGTATAGCTGGATCGTATGGGAGCTCGATTTCCAGTTTTTGGAGGAATCTCCATATCGCTTTCCATAAAGGTTGAACTAGACAGCATTCCCACCAGCAGTGGATAAGAGTTCCTTTCTCTCCACATCCCCGCCAACACTGTTTATTCTCATTCTTTGTGATGTGTGCCATTCTCTGGGGTGTGAGGTGGTATCTCATCGTTGTTTTGATTTGCATCTCCCTGATGATTAGTGATGTGGAACATTTTTTCATGTGTCTTTTGGCCATGCGTATTTCTTCTTTGTCAAAGTGTCTGTTCATTTCTTCTCCCCATTTTTTGATGGGGTTAGATGTTTTTTCCTTGTAAAGTTCTGTCAGTGCCTTGTATATTTTGGAGATTAGCCCCTTATCTGATGGGTATTGGGTGAATAGTTTCTCCCACTCAGTGGGTGGCTCTTGTATCCTGGGCACTATTTCCTTTGAGGTGCAGAAGCTTCTCAGCTTAATATATTCCCATCTGTTAATCTCTGCTTTCACTTGCTTGGAGAGTGCAGTTTCCTCCTTGAAGATGCCTGTAATGTCCTGGAGTGTTTTGCCTATGTGCTGTTCTATATATCTTATGGTTTTGGGGCTGATATCGAGGTCTTTAATCCATTTGGATTTTACCTTTGTACATGATGTTAGCTGGGGGTCTAAGTTTAATTTTTTGCAAGTGGCTATCCAATTGTGCCAACACCACTTGTTGAAGAGGCTTTCCCTGCTCCATTTAGGATTTCCTGCTCCTTTATCAAAAATTAGATGGTTGTATCTCTGGGGAACATTTTCTGAGTATTCAAGCCTATTCCACTGATCTGAGGACCTATCCTTATTCCAATACCATGCTGTTTTGATAACTGTTGCTTTGTAGTACAGTTTAAAGTTGGGAAAAGTAATTCCTCCCATATTCTTTTTCCCAATGATTGCTTTAGCTATTCGAGGGTGTTTATTGTTCCAAATGAATTTCAAAAGTGTCTGATCCACTTCTTTGAAGAATGTCATGGGTATCTTTAGAGGGATGGCATTAAATCTGTATAATGCCTTGGGGAGTATTGCCGTTTTGATGATGTTAATCCTGCCAATCCATGAGCAGGGTATGTGTTTCCATTTCCGTGTGTCCTCTCTTATTTCTTGGAGCAGAGTTTTATAGTTTTCTTTGTATAGGTCCTTCACATATTTAGTCAAGTTGATTCCAAGATATTTGAGTTTGTGTGGTACTATTGTGAATGGGGTTGTTTTCTTAATGTCCATTTCATCCTTATTACTATTGGTATATAGAAAGGCCATTGATTTTTGTGTGTTAATTTTGTAGCCTGCCACCTTGCTATATGAGTCTATTGTTTCTAGAAGCTTTTTGATAGAGTCTTTAGGGTTTTCTAAGTAGAGTATCATGTCATCTGCAAACAGTGAGAGCTTGACTTCTTCCTTTCCTATCTGGATTCCCTTGATATCCTTTTCTTGCCTAATCGCTATAGCAAGTACTTCCAGTGCTATGTTGAATAGGAGTGGTGAGAGAGGACAGCCTTGTCTTGTGCCAGAATTTAGAGGGAAGGCTTTCAGTTTTTCTCCATTGAGGATAATATTTGCCACTGGCTTGTGGTAGATGGCCTTCACTATATTGAGAAAGGTTCCCTCCATTCCCATCTTGCTGAGAGTTTTGATCAAGAATGGGTGTTGGGCCTTATCAAATGCTTTCTCTGCATCTATTGATATGATCATGTGGTTTTTATTTTTCTTGTTATTGATGTTGTGTATTATGTTGATAGATTTACGGATGTTAAACCAGCCTTGCATTCCTGGGATGAAACCTACTTGATCGTAGTGGATGATCTTCTTAACGAGGCATTGAATCCTATTTGCCAGGATTTTGTTGAGGATCTTTGCATCTGCATTCATCAGTGATATTGGTCTGTAATTTTCTTTTTTGGTAGCGTCTCTGTCTGGTTTAGGTATCAACGTGATGTTGACTTCATAAAAGCTATTTGGAAGTGTTTCTGTTTGTTCAATTTCATGAAAGAGTCTTGCCAAGATTGGCAGTAGTTCCTCTTGGAAAGTTTGATAGAATTCATTAGTAAATCCATCTGGACCTGGGCTTTTGTTTTTCGGCAGACATTTGATTACTGTTTTAATTTCATCAATGTTGATGGGGGTGTTTAGATATGCTACATCCTCTTCCTTCAACCGTGGAAGATTATAAGAGTCCAAGAATTTATCCATTTCTTCCAGGTTCTCATTTTTAGTGGCGTAGAGTTTTTCAAAGTAGTTTCTGATTACCCTTTGAATCTCTGTCATATCAGTAGTGATCTCTCCTTTTTCATTCCTTATACGAGTTATCAAGTTTCTCTCTCTCTCTTTCTTTGTTAGGTTTGCCAGTGGTCTATCAATCTTGTTTATTTTTTCAAAGAACCAACTTCTGCTTTCGTTGATCTTTCGATTGTTTTTTGAGTTTTCACTTCGTTGATTTCTGCTCTCAGCTTTGTTATTTCCTTCTGTCTTCCTATTCTTGGGTCCTTTTGTTGAGCATTTTCTAGTTCTATTAGCTGTGTCATTAAGCTACTCAGGTAAGCTCCTTCTTCCTTCCTGATGTGTGCTTGCAAAGCTATAAATTTTCCTCTCAGTACTGCTTTTGCTGTGTCCCATAAGTTCTGAGAGTTTGTGTCTTGATTGTCATTTGTTTCCAGGAACCTTTTTATTTCCTCCTTGATTTCATCTCGGACCCACTGGTTATTGAGCATGAGGCTGTTTAACTTCCAGGTGTTAAAGTGTTTCTTCTGAGTCCCTTTGGAGTTCACAAATAATTTCAGAGCCTTGTGGTCAGCGAAGGTAGTCTGCAAAATTTCTATCCTCTTGATCTTATGGAGGTATGTTTTATGTGCCAGCATGTAGTCTATCCTGGAGAATGTCCCATGTACATTGGAGAAGAATGTGTATCCAGGTTTCTGGGGATGGAGTGTCCTATATATATCCACTAGGCCTCTTTCTTCCATTTCTCTCCTCAGGTCTAGTATATTCTTGTTGGGTTTCAGTCTGGTTGACCTGTCCAGTGTTGACAAAGCCGTGTTAAGGTCCCCCACAATTATTGTGTTGTTGTTGATATTATTTTTCAGATTTGTCAACAGTTGTATTAAATATTTTGCTGGCCCCTCATTCGGTGCATATATGTTTAGGAGAGTGAATTCTTCCTGCTCTACGTACCCCTTGATTAATATAAAATGTCCGTCTTTGTCCCTTACAACCTTCCTGAGTATAAAGTTTGCATTATCTGATATTAGTATGGCCACTCCAGCTTTTTTATGGGTGTTGTTTGCTTGGATAACTTTTCTCCAGCCTTTTATTTTGAGTCTATGTTTGTTCTGACTATTCAGGTGCGTTTCTTGTAGGCAGCAGAAGGTTGGATTGAGTTTTTTGATCCATTTAGCCACTCTGTGTCTCTTAACTGGTGCATTTAGTCCATTGACGTTGAGAGAAAGAATTGTCCTGGGATTTAACGCCATCTTTATTTCAAAATTTGGTGTGTCTTTTGGGTAGTCTTGTCTTAGATTAGGTCTTTCAGTTTTTCTCTTAAGACTGGTTTTGTATCTGTGAAGTTTCTGAGCTGTTTTTTGTCTGTGAAACCATGTATTCTTCCATCAAACCGGAAAGTGAGTTTTGCTGGGTATAGTATTCTGGGTGAAGCATTCATTTCATTCAGTCTTGTCACAATATCCCACCACTGCTTTCTGGCATTGAGCGTTTCTGGTGACAGGTCTGCTGTAAATCTCAGGGAAGCTTGCTTGAACATGATTTCCCCTTTTGATCTTGCTGTTTTCAGAATTCTGTCTCTATCTGTGGGATTTGTCATTGTGACTAGGATGTGTCTTGGGGTGGTTTTTCTGGGGTCTCTTTTGGTTGGTACTCTTCAGGCATGCAGGATTTGATCACATATATTCTTTAGCTCTGGAAGTTTCTCTTTAATGATGTTCTTGACCATTGATTCTTCCTGGAAATTTTCTTCCTGGGTCTCTGGGACTCCAATGATTCTTAAGTTGTTTCTGTTGATCTTATCATAGACTTCTATTTTCGTCTGTTCCCATTCTTTGACTAATTTTTCCATTGTCTGCTCATTTGCTTTAAGTTTTTTGTCCAATCTCTCCTGCTGTATGGAATTGTTATGTATCTCATCTTCCACAGCACCAAGTCTATTCTCAGCTTCTGATACCCTGTCCCAGAGCTTATCCATTTTGTCATTCACTTCGTTTACTGACTTTTTCAGTCCTGTTAGTTGACATGTTATTTCAGTTTGGAGTTTTGTCATTTCTGCCTTCATATTTTCTTGGTTCTTATTAGTGTTCTGTTCAACTCGATCCATGGTTTCTTGGAGTCTGTTGAGCACCTTCCATATTGCTAGTCTAAAGTCCTTATCTGAGAGGTTGATTAGTTGTTCAGTCATTATCTGGTCCTCAGAATTGTCATCTTCATTCTCTATGTCTGATGCTGGCCTGCGTTGTTTCCCCATTGTCACACTTGTATTGTGGGTTTTTCTACGTGTTGTGGTGGTATTCATTGTCTATATGATGTAGGCAGCACACTCCTCTGGCTCCTCCCTTTCTGGATGGGCTGACTTGCCTCTAAGGGAGGGGAGTCCTCCGTGGATGAAGCCTCACACTGGGTCAAATCTTAGGCCCGAGCATGCAACAGAGAAGACAGTCCAGAGAGAAATGTTTGCTTCTGTGATATAGCGCCGTTCTTAGTGTGATTTTTCCTTCTTGTTGCAATGGAGTTCTTTCCTTAGAAAGAGTGCACGGCCGCGTAGCGAAGCGGAGCGGCCGTGCTCCTCTGAGCCTCTTTTAGCCCCACTCGCAAGAGTTTCACGCAAGAGGACAGTAGACAGACATAGACAGGTCACACTCACAGTCTTTCACAGCTGAGCCCCACTGGGCCGGTGTACTTTCGCGGATTTTCCCCGCCTGGTGTCACACACAGGGAGCCAGCTTTTGCAAAGGTTAGCCGGTTTTTATGCTCTGTTTACTGACTTTTTCAGTCCTGTTAGTTGACATGTTATTTCAGTTTGGAGTTTTGTGATTTTATATTTTCTTGGTTCTTATTAGTGTTCTGTTCAACTCGATCCATGGTTTCTTTGAGTTCGTTAGAATCTTCCATATTGCTAGTCTAAAGTCCTTATCTGAGAGGTTGATTAGTTGGTTGGTCATTATCTGGTCATCAGAATTGTCATCTTCATTCTCTATGTCTGATGCTGGCCTGCGTTGTTTCCCCATTGTCACACTTGTATTGTGGGTTTTTCTACGTGTTGTGGTGGTATTCATTGGCTATATGATGCAGGCAGCACACTCCTTTGGATACGCCCTTTCTGGATGGGCTGACTTGCCTCTAAGTGAGCGGAGTCCTCCGTGGATGAAGCCTCACACAGGATCAAATCTTAGGCCAGAGCATGCAGCAGAGAAGACAGTCCAGAGAGAAATGCTTGCTTCTGTGATCCAGCACAGTTCTTAGTGTGATTTTTTTCTTCTTGTTGCGATGGTGTTCTTTTCTTAGAAAGAGCACAGGGCCTCGTAGCGAAGCGGAGCTAAGTGCTCTGCTGGAACCTCTTTTTGGCCCACTCCCTAGAAGTTCCCGCAAGAGGACAGTAGACAGACACACACAGGCAGCACTCACAGTTTTTCACAGTCGGGCCCCACTGGGCAGGCGCAGTTTCATGGATTTTCCCAGCTGATGTCACAAACAGGGGGCCTGGCTTCTGCAAAGCCTAGCCGGTTTTCATGTTATGAAGTCCCACCCTGGAATTGGCCTCTGGGAGAGCGAGTTTTCTGGAGCCTCTTTTCGGCCCACTCCCAAGAGGTTCCCACAAGAGGACAGTAGACAGACACACACAGGCAGCACTCAGTTTCCACAGTCGTGCCCCACTGGGCAGGCGTAGTTTCCGTGATATTTTTTTTTAAGAAGAAATGGTCTTACAAGAAAAAAGATGATCAATTCCCTTAATCAAAAATGAGACTTTTGGGGGCTGGAGAGATAGCATGGAGGGTAAGGAGTTTGCCTTTCATGCAGAAGGTCATCGGTTCGAAACCCGGTGTCCCATATGGTCCTCCAATTCTGCCAGGAGAGATTTCTGAGCACAGAACCAGGAGTAACCCCTGAGCAATGCCAGGTGTGACCCCCACCCCCAAAAATGACACTTTTGCTCTCTTAAAGACAATAGGGAGGTTGCCTGTGACTGAAAAGATGCATCTGCACTGAGATCCATCCTGGGTCCCCCTTCCATGGCTCTGCCATCTGATCCTTGATATCAAGACAACAAAGAGTTGATGTGTAGTCCCTGGAGAGATTACAATTTAGTGTGAGGCCAAGTAATTCCCAGTTCTCACAATAAGAAAAGGAGGAGGAATAAAACAGACAAAAGAGAGAACAAAAAGATAAGTAACAGGGAGAAATATTTGAAAATATCATATTTGAAACTAATATACAGATTATTTAAATAATATTCAAAATTCCTTAGTAAAAGACAGTCTAATTTAAAAGTGAGCTTTTGTTTGTTTGTTTTGTTTGATTTTGGGCCACACTCAGTGGTGCTCAGGGTTACTCCTAGCTTTGCACTCAGAAATTACTCCTGGTAGGCTCAGGGGATCATATGGGATGCTGGGGATAAAACCTGTGCTGGCTGCATGTAAACCGAAAGCCCTATCTGCTATGCTATAGCTCTGGTTTGCCTCCCTCCCTCCCTCCTTCCTCCCTCCCTCCTTCCTCCCTCCCTTCTTCCTTCCTTCCTTCCTTCCTTCCTTCCTTCCTTCCTTCCTTCCTTCCTTCCTTCTTTCCTTCTTTACTTCTTTCTTTCTTTCTTTCTTTCTTTCTTTATTTCTTTCTTTCTTTCTTTCTTTCTTTCTTTCTTTTTTTCTTTCTTTCTTTTCTTTCTTTCTTTCTTTTTTCTTTCTTTCTTTCTTTCTTTCTTCTTTCTTTTTCTTTCTTTCTTTCTTTCTTTCTTTCTTTCTTCTTTCTTTCTTTCTTTCTTTCTTTGTTTTTGTTTTTTTGGGTCACACCCGGCAGTGCTCAGGGATTACTTCTGGCTCTATGCTCAGAAATCGCTCCTGGAAGGCTCAGGGGATCATATGTGATGCCAGGATTCGAACCTCTGTCCTTCTGCATGCAAGGCAAATGCCTTATCTCCATGCTATTTCTCCGGCCCCCTTCCTCTTTTCCTCTCTCTTTCCTTGAAAATGTTTATTTGCTATAGTACACAGATACAAGGGAGAGAGCAAGATTTCCAACTCAAGCCTTCCAGAATTCCAGGACAGGGTTTTCTAAGTCAGATAAAAGGAAATGCACATGTCATTGATCTACGTTTGCATGTGTGTGTGTGTGTGTGTGTGTGTCTGTGTGTGTGTGTGTCTGTGTCTGTGTGTGTGTCTGTGTTTATGTCAGAGATTGGGGGAAGGAAGGTGGTCATAAGTCATGGTCACAGGATTTGGTTTTATCAGAATTTGTGGCATCTTGAAAGCTGTAGATCATACACTTCTCCAAGAACCACAGCTATTTCTTAGCAAAGGACTCAAGGGAAGCCAAACAGTCCCAAGACCCCCTTTTGGCAATTCTCAGCCAGCTCCTTTAAAGGGCCTAAGGATGTGGTGCTGCTTGGACTCTGCAATGTTTTTTAAATTGTAAGAAGGAAATGTTCTTCTCCAGTAACTAGCTCACATGGAATCATGTACATGCCAGGATTCCTGTGTTCCAATTTTAGCATGCCTTTCAGTCTTGAACGGTCTCTGGAATCAAGCAGTATTTATGATAACAGGAAGCTTTAATATCAGACTTTGTTTTTTTTGTACAATAAAAGAATTTTACTTATAAATATTTAGATATATATGCTTAATACTGAAGAGTTTATTTAAAAAATAAAAGCCTGTCTAGAGTACAGGCCAGTGTGGGGTAGGGAGGAAGGACACTTGGGATATTGGTCACGGGAATGTTGCACTGGTGAAGAATTTTATATATATATATTAAAAAAAAAAGAATGTTTAGAAAGAGGAGGTACAGTAAATGCACCTCATATACTCCTCAACCCAGGCCCTTTGCCTGGTCTGTATTGTGAATTGTGGGACAAAAAAAAATCAATCTTTAAAAAAAAAAAGAAGGAACTGGAGAGATAGCACAGCAGTAAAGCGTTTACCTTAGACACAGAAGAACGTTGGTTCGAATCCTGGCACCCCATATGGTCCCCCAAGCCTGGCAGGATCGATTTCTGAGCGTAGAGCCAGGAGTAACCCCTGACGGCTGCTGGGTGTGTACCCCCCAAAAAAAAACATAAAGAAAACAATGCTTTAAAGAAGAAGTAGTATCAAGTAACATTTACTGGGACTTAAACTGACTTACTTCAGAAGATCATTAATGTTAATAATATTAGTATTTGGTGACCTAAAATAGAAAATTATATGGTTATATGAAAAATACTAATTTCTACTAAAAGTTTCCCATAAAAACAGATGTTATTTCCCTTATTATACTTCTTTTTGTTGTTGTTGTTGTTGTTGGTTTTTGTTTGTTTGTTTGTTTTTGGGCCACACCCAGCGGTGCTCAGGGGTTACTCCTGGCTGTCTGCTCAGAAATAGCTCCTGGCAGGGGGACCATATGGGACACCGGGATTCAAACCAACCACCTTTGGTTCTGGATCGGCTGCTTGCAAGGCAAACGCCGCTGTGCTATCTCTCCGGGCCTCTTATTATACTTCTTGAGTGTCAATATCAAAGCACATCAGGTGCATCCAGAGAATTTCATGACAGTCTAAATTTTCTCACTTTCTTTTCTTTTTCTTTAAATTATAATTTTATTTAATTTTGATTTTTGGACCACACCTGACAGTGCTCAGGAATCACTCCCTGTGGGCTTGAGGTACTGTATGGGATGCTGGGATGGGATTTGGGTAGGTCGTGTGCAAGGCAAACCTCTTCTGCTATACTGTCACCCCAGCATTTCTTGTGTTTCTTCTGAGCCATATATGGCAGTACTCCAGGCTTTGCACTCAGCAATCACTCCCAAATTTGTGCTCTGTGGTACAAATGATCTGAACTGCTGTTGGTCTTATGTAAGGTAAGTGACTTACCCTTGTACATACTATCTAGTTCTGTTGTCACATTTTTTCCCCTTCTTTCCCCCCTCCCTGTTGTCACATTTTTAAAAAATTAGAATGAGAGCTGCATTTAGTTCAGGAATATAAATCTGAAGTGCACAGAGGCTGAGGTTCCTCATTGCTAGTTCTGCTGTTCCTTAAATTCTTCAGTTTTGGTACCATATTTTCTCCTACTTATTGCATTTCTCCACCTAAGTACTATCTATTTTGACTGCAAACCTATTTCAAGAAGTAGCTGAAAATAGTTTTAAGTTCTCCTTCCCTTAGATAAATGTGCCATATTGTATAGTTTCTAAAAATGAAAACAGTACAGCTTGAACATTTCCTCCCTCCCTTCCTTCTTCCCTTCCATTCTCCCTCCCTTCCATCCTTCTTTTCTCCCTTCTTCCTTCAACCCTCCACTTTCCCTCTCTTCCTTCCTTCCTTCCTTCCTTCCTTCCTTCCTTCCTTCCTTCCTTCCTTCCTTCCTTCCTTCCTTCCTTCCTTCCTTCCTTCCTTCCTTCCTTCCTTCCTTCCTTCCTTCCTTCCTCCCTCCCTTCCTCCCTCCCTCCCTCCCTCCTTCCAATACATAATAGCATTGTCTACTTCTACCCCTACCCTTTCCTCCTCTTCTTTGTTGCTGTTACTTTCCCTCACACACATGCTTGCTTGTGATGCCTACTAGGGGTTGCAAACTTGGTTGAGGTCCTTGCACATTGTTGGAGGGACTGTCACACTCCTGTAGTTTAGGTTTTTCTGGGGCATTGTTGTGACACTAACACACTGCTGGGTAAACAGTGTTCAAGTGACCTTTAGTTGCAGTGCTCACGGGTGTTGAAAGCTTCAGTTGTGGCAGTTTACCACAGTAAATTCAATCAGATTGGCAATTTATACCTTTATTCACGGGGGCCAGTCCCACACCATGAGACAAACATATGTGCAAGAGGACAAACAAATACACAAGCTTTAGGGTCATTCTAGGCAACAAGGGTGAGCTTCCAGGTTGGCCATTATTCAGTACAGTATTGCTCCCTCCACCCTGGATCTGGACACCTGAGCCACTGTTTAAGTTGACAGAGATATTAAGGAGAGTAAGCACATCATCATTCGTTTGGTACATTAAGAGTAGAGGTATTTCACAGTCAGCATGCCCTTAAAGTACAGTCAAGTTGTTGACAAGTGACTACTTTCTATTTTTGGTGACAAGCAACTAGTTGGTGAGGACAAGTGACTACTTTCTATGTTGCTCTTATATTTAAAAGAGCCTACACCATTTTTATTCAGTCCTTTCTCAGGCAGAAATTTGCTGACTACTAGTAATCTATTCTGTTCTTTCCTATTGTACTTCCTGCTCAGATATATCTAAAGACCTAAACTATTTGCCAGGTCCTTTCCTGACTTGAGGTTTTCTTTAGGAGAGGAATTTCCCACAAATCATAGTGCTTGCATAAACCCATGTGTACACCAAACTTCATCCCACACTTCTACTTGCAGGGCCCAGGCAGCAATTCTGCAGGGATTGTAATAAACCCATGTGGGCTACATCAGGAACTGAATTCAGCCACATGTTCATAAGACAGGCCCTTCTTGTTGCTGAGCCATTCCCACTAGGCACATTTAGATCTTAAAGCACTCCCTACTTACCGTCTCTTGGTTCTGTTCTTCAGAAATCAGACTGTGTCTGATTTATCTTATTAAGTGTCTTAGCTTATCTTTTGTTTTGGTTTTCCAAAAGGCTGAAATCAAGGTATAAGGAGGTTATGTACTTTATAATACTATATTATAAAGTCTCCAGGAGAAAATCTGATTCCAGGTTCATTCACTGTTGATAGAATTCAATTTCATGCAGCTCTAGAAACTCTAGAAATGTTTTTCATTTGCTTGTTAGAGGAATGCCATGAAGCATTCTTAGCTTCTTAAACTTGCCTGCTTTTAGCAAATGTGAAGCCATTCAGGTATCAAATCCATAGCTTCCCACTCTGGCTACAGAAAACAGGCACTTTCCACTTTCCTGAGGCCCAGAAAAGGATTTTGTGAGAACATATGTGGACAATTGAACATATATATTTTCCAGAAAAATAAACTTAGGTGGGATGAGTTTCTTTTAAATGAATATGCACAAAAAAATCTTAAATAAAACATATGGACATTGGCGAGTTCTTGACAAATTGATTCAAAGACAAAAATAATGAGTAAAAACAAAACAAAAAGAAAGCATACTTTCCATTTCAGTTTATGAGGCTGGCTATTATCATTTTGATATCAAACCTATAGAAGGACACTATCAAAAAGAAAAATTATGAGCCATTTTCTTTCTTTTTTTGTGTGTGGGGGTAGGGTCACACCTGGTGGTGGCACTCAGGAATAACTCCTGGCTCTGTACTCAGAAATTGCTCCTGGCTGGCTTGGGGAACCATATGGGATGCTGGGTCGACTCTATGCAAGGCAAATGCCCTACCGCTGTGCTATCTCTTAGGATCCTCATTTTCACTCTTGATAGCTCCTTCTTTACTGCCCCTTACATTCTAAAGAATATGTTAAATAATTTTAATTATATATAAATTTAAATATATTTATATGTGCAAATATATAAAATTAGGAGTGATAGTACAGTGGGTAAATGTACATAAGTACAAAGCAAGCACTTTAAAATTCATACTATTTCTCTGGCCCTCAACATGGGCTCTTAATATGTACATTTTATGAATATTAAAAAGATAAATTGTGGTATACTTATGCAGTACAGTAACCTACAATATTGAGAATAAATTCAATACAGCCATATCAAATTGGGTAAACCTTAAAACTCCAGGCTATCAAAAAATTTAGGTTATAAAAACATTATGGGCCCGGAGAGATAGAACAGCGGCGTTTGCCTTGCAAGCAGCCGATCCAGGACCTAAGGTTGTTGGTTCGAATCCCGGTGTCCCATATGGTCCCCCGTGCCTGCCAGGAGCTATTTCTGAGCAGACAGCCAGGAGTAACCCCTGAGCACCGCCGGGTGTGACCCAAAAAACAAAAAAAAAATTATGATTTCATTTGCAAAGAATTGAATACAGGCACTATTTATTTTGTTTAAGTCTAAATAATAAGGCTGGGTATAGAGCTCAAAGAACAGGAGCACATGCTTTGCATGCAGTAAATCCAACTTTGTTCTCTGAATTGCATGGTCTTTGAGCAATTCTGGGAGTGAGTCCTGGAAAACTTGTAAGTAGCATCTCTGGGTGTAGCCCCGAAACATGATAAGACAAAATGCAAATAAGAATAAGACAGATAGGAGATCAAGAAAGGAACTATATTGATAATCATGATTGTGTGACTCTTGGGAACTATCAGGGAAGAGCGACACTCGGTCTTTTTTAGGTTTGGGTGTTATTTCTTTAAAAAAAAAAAGCAGGGCAAGAGATATTACAGTGGTCGAGTGTTTGTCTTGCATGCAGCCAACCCAGATGGTTGGCAGTTTAAATCCCATATGGTCCCCTGTGTTTGCCAGGAGCGATTTTTGAGCACAGAGCCAGGAGTAACCCATGACCACCTCTGGGTGTGACCCAAAAACCAAAACTAAATAAATAAATAAAAGAAAAAAACCAATGCAATAATATAATCTATTTCCCCCTTTTTGTTGTTACAATTTGTGGGGATTGAACATGGGGTTTATTTACTGAGAGCCACAAACTTCTTTTGCCCACTGGAATCCCAATTGCTATATGGGTGGTACAAGACACTGAAAGTGGCTTTTTGCCTGCCAGGAAGTCAGACACAGCTAGCCCCAGGCCTGTAGATACCATATTTTTGATTTATAGTATTTTGGGAGTAAGTTAAATTTGGGTCAAATCTAGATGTGTAAAAACTATTCCTGGGTCTATACTTAGAAGTTGGACCTTTTGGTGCTTAGGGGATTGTATGTGGTGCTAGGGATTGAACCAGGGTCATATGTATGCAAAAAAAGCACTTTAAAATTTATACTATTTCTCTGGCCCTCAACATGAGTTTTTAATATGTACACTTCAGATTACTAATCTCTGTGTTATATTTTTCAATCAAAATTTTCTCCCCTTCCATGTCTATTCTTCCTCTAGTCAAAGCACAAATAATGGCTCAGAGTTGTTATAGAAAGACTAACAATAAAATAAACAATTCAGTATTTTAAGACCAAAATTCACTTCCAGAGTAATCTTCAAAAATACAAAAGAGAGTGGAGCCAGAGTGGTGGCACCAGAGGTAAGGCGTCTGCCTTGCAAGCGCCAACGGATGGACTGCGGTTCAATTCCCTTGGTGTCCCATATGATCCTCCCAAACCAGAAGCGATTTATGAGTGCATAGTCAGGAGTAACCCCTTAGCATCACTGGGTATGGCCCAAAACCCCAAAATAAACAAACAAACAAACAAACAAATAAATAAAAATACAAAAGAGAATTTGTTCAGAATGAAACATCTGACCCTACTAGCTCTAGTATTAACTAAATTAACTAAAAAACAGATTAACTAAAAAACAAAAATGAAACAAAAAAGCCTACAACTCCCCGCCAGAAAAAGAAAACAAACCTTTAATTGAGAGGGACAGAGACACTTCACTGGATTATAGCATTGTGTTTAGGGTTCAGGGTGGAAGGAGCTGAATTCAGTCTTCTTTGCTGGGAGTGGTGGAATGAGCCTTGCAGCTGGCTGAGTTCCAGATCAGCAGAGTGGGTAGGAGGACCAGGCTGGCAGCCAGGAAAGTTTTAACACTGTATTATGTGCATGCTGTGGTGTCTACAGTGTCTGGTGTCTTCGTGTGTGTGTTCCAGCAAAGGACACCGGCTTTCCTCTTCCTGGAAACTGTTTGGTAGAGTTTAAAGGATGTCTTATTCAGCAATGGAGGGTAAAGTCTTGGACCTCCTTGTACAGTATCATTTTCCTCTCCTTGTTTTTTTATCCTTCTCCCTCTAAAGATCTTAGTCTACCGAGTCCAAGAGTCTAGAACTCTCATGTGTGAAGCCACTGGTAGGGCAGTCACTAGTCAGAGCAGCTCCCTGATAAAAGAAATCACAGGCTACTACCACCAATCCAAATTTCTTACAACAGATACGTGGAATCTGGTGTCAGAAATACCCAGGCAGAGCTTGAAATTTTGGATTTTAAACAAAGGCTTCTAAGATATTCATAAGCAAGAATGCTATTTTTTCTAGAGAAATCATCTTATGTAAGTAAATAAAATGACTGCATTTGATATAAACATAATTTTAGAAGAGGATCTTGTATAAAAAAACAGATTACAAACTGTAAGATATTTTTCCACTTAGACTTCTCAATGCTGCTAATGTATATAGGTCCATTTACAACTTTCCTTGAAGTCACAAAAACATTTTCTCTTTTGGTAGGGGGCGGTTTGGGTCACACCTGGCAGTGCTCAGGAATGACTCCTGGTTCTGTGCTCAGAAATTGCTCCTCGCAGGCTCTGGGACCATATGGGATGCCAGGAATCGAACTGGGGTTCTTCTGGGGTTGATGCATGCAAGGCAACTGCCCTATTGCTTTGCTATCACTCTGGCCCACAAGAACATTTTCAATTCAACATGTTCAAGCTAAGGCCATCTCCCTCCAAACCTAATTCTCTTCCAGTGCTCCCCATTCAGTTATAGCATTATTATCCAAACAATGGGTCCCACAAACCTTTGTCATCTGGCTCTTCTTTTTCTTTCAATCTCTATTCCAGCCAACCATACCTAAATTGATCAAGGATTTTCATGCCCTAAATTGGACCAGTTTACCTACTTCTGTCTCTCATCTGCTTCTATGACTATCTACTAGGACATCAACAAGCAGTAGCTACTAGAGCAGGGGTCTTCAAACTATGGCCTGCGGGCCACATGAGGCCCGCAGAGGAGTCTGATCCGGCCCACCAGCAGTGAGTGCTGTTTGGTTGCCAAGATACCTGCCAGCATATACACTCAGTGGCATGGTTTCTTAGGGATGACATCAACCGCCTCCACCCACAGCATGTTGTGTGCTGGGAGGGTGGGCGTGAGGGTGGTGTTGAGAGGGACACTGATGCAACCTTGTGCCTGGCGCTTGGCACGCGCGTTGCTGATGACGTCACTGGAGGGTGCCGGACGCCGGACACCACATGTGGGTGACTATATGATGTATATGACTATATGACTATATGATGTAAAAAGGTGCCTGCTCCACCCCCAGGCAATGTGGTGTCTGTGTGCTGTGCCTGCCTGTCAGTGAGGTTTTCCTCCACTCCCTCCACTGCCAAAGGTCAGTCAAAAGTGCCATAGAAATACATTTTTTCTAGATGGGGGGGGGGTTCTGCCCAATTGGGCTGTGGGTGACTCATATGAAAATTCCCCTTTGGGGGTGGTGAGGCATTCAGTGCTGAAATCAAAGTTAGGGGGTGGGCAGTGGTTGGGAGGTTAGGGGTTCGGTGCTGAATTGCCCATGTGGAAAATTAGGGGTTTGATGCTGAAGCATTTTAAAGGGGTTACACTGAAAATTTTATATGCATTTTGCAATTCCTTTTCAGTGTTCACATGCTGATTCCGAACATATCAATTTGGGCATTATATAGGGAGATATAACTGAACTATCAGGGACTGAGCTGGTCTGCTTAGAAAAGCCTGCAAGGGGTAAGTGTTCACATCAGGGACTAATGGGGGTTCATACACTGTGTGTATATATACACACATATTTGTATTTCACTAATATCAGTTTGGAATCCCTAGGAAACAATGATGTTAAGAAAAAGAAAAATTGATGGCGAGTGTAGGAGATTCAAAGAACAGTGGACTTATGATTACTTTTTTATGCGGTACAAAGAAAAAGCTGTGTGTCTGATATGCCAGAATATAGTTGCTGTGTTCAAAGAATACAATTTGCGACGCCACTATCAAACTCAACATAAAGATAAATATGATTGTTTGGTTGGAGAAGTGAGAAAAGATAAAATATTACAACTGAAACATACACTGACGACTAAGCAAAATACTTTTGTGAAGCAGAAGCAGTTAAATACTTCCTCACTGCAGGCAAGTTTTCAAGTTGCTAAGCTAATAGCGCGTAATGGCAAACCATTTGTGGAGGGAGAATTTGTTAAAGAATGCCTTATTTCTGTTGCCAAAGAGATGTGTCCAGAGAAGGCCGATTTATTTAGTACAATGAGCCTTTCAGGAGTTACAATGACATGAAGGATTGAAGAAATGGGAGAAAATTTGCTGCACCATTTGCAAAACTCTGCAAAGAAACTTTGCTATTTTTCCTTGGCACTCGACGAAAGCAATGATTTTCGTGATTCTGCCCAACTTCTCAATTATATGCGTGGGACAAATGAGTATTTTGAAGTCAGAGAAGAGCTTGCTGCACTGCAAAGTATCAAAGGTACAACCACAGGAGTGGATATATTTGAAAAGGTTCGCCAAACTGTGAATGGTTTGGAGCTGGACTGGGTTAAACTAATCAGTGTAACAACCGATGGTGTTCCTAGCATGGTGGGGTCTAAGAGAGGAGTAATTGCTCATATTTCATAAGAGATGGACAAACATAACCATTCTCATCCAATTGCCATACACTGCCTCATCCACCAACAAGCACTGTGTTGTAAATCACTGAAGTGGGATTCTGTTATGAAAATTGTGGTATCTTGTGTTAATTACATTAAAACTCATGCACTAAATCACAGACAATTTTAGGAATTTCTATCTGAGGTAAATGTTGCCCATGAAGATGTTCTGTACCACACAGAAGTCCGTTGGCTGAGTAGAGGGAGAGTTTGAAATGTTTCTATGACTTACTTCCGCAGATTACAGCTTTTCTACTTTCAAAAAACCAAGAAGTACCAGAGCTCAATGATGCTGAATGGAAATGGCATCTTGCCTCTCTGACAGATACAACAGAGATACTCAACAGTTTCAATCTGCAACTTCAAGGCAAGGGGAAGCTCATCTGTGATATGGCATCGCATGTGAAAGCATTTGAAGTAAAATTAGGCCTTCTCATCAAACAAGTACAGGAGGAAAACTTCAGTCATCACCCAACAACTCAAAACCTGTCAGCGGACAAACCATTGGTTGCATTCCCAAAGGAAACATGTCTGGCTTCACTAGAATTGTTGCAAAAGGAGTTTCAATTTAGATTCAAAGAGCTTCATCTCCATGAACAGGACATACAGCTTTTTCGTAACCCATTTTCTGTTGAGATTGAAAATGTCCTTACAATTTACCAAATGGAACTGGCTGAACTGCAGAATTGTGACTCTCTGAAAGACACATTTAAGTCAAGTAAATGCAGTGTATGCATCTCTCCCCTCTGAGACATATCCAAATATCAGGAACCATGCACTCAAAATGGTAACCATCTTTGGTAGCACTTATGCCTGTGAACAGACTTTTTCAAGAATGAAACATCTGAAATCTCCAACCAGATCAAGATTAACTGATGCCCACTTGCATCACTTGTTACGGCTGGCAGTGACAAATATGGAACCGGACATTGACCATCTCATTAGCCAAAAGCAGGCCCACAGTTCCCATTGAAATACTGGTGCGTGATCTGTTTATTTATAAATGGTTTTCATTTTATTTATATAAGATATGTGCAGTGTGAGTAGGAATTAGTAGCTCATATAGTCCGGCCCTCCAGCTCTCTAAGGAACCGTAACCTGGCCCCCACTTAAAAAAGTTTGAAGACCCCTGTACTAGAGATTCCAATTGATAAAATACAAACCCTACTCATATTCTACAGTGTAGTTGGAAGAATCTTTTAAAAAATTTTTGATCAGCTCAGATTCCCTTGCTTTTTTGCTCTCATGTAAAAGGTGCTAAAAAATGTCAGCCTTGTATGCTCCAATCCCATGGACTCTGTTTTCTGAACACCCAGTGCTGCCAGCAAAGCATTTTATTTATTTATTTATTTGGTTACTTCTGGCTCTGCGCTCAGAAATCACTCCTGGCAAGCTTGGGATAGAACCCAGGTCAGCTTCCCCGCTGTACTATTGCTTTAGCCCCCAAGTGTGCACCTTTTATGCACAGCCAGGTGTGTTCAAATAATGGTAGTCAAGTGTGTAGCTCTGAGGAATGAGTGTGTGAGTACAGCAAAAAAAGTACGTGTGTGACCTATTGTCATGAAAACAAACACAACCAAAGAGCAACAAAGGGGCCACTGTAAAGAAAAAGAAGTTTTTGATCTGGCCAAATGAGGCCCTGTTTGATCTGGTTTCTGCTTCATACTGTCAGTTCTCCCCCTGCAATGTATGCTCCAGCTATAATGATCTTTGTTTAGTCTTTCAGGCTTGTAATTCCTTCAGAAAAAAAAAAAGTTATTTACCCATGATGTTTCCACTACCCTTTTCTCCCTTTTAGATCTTTTCTCATCCTTCAGATCTTTGGTCTAGTGTCATGCTAAAAGAAACCTTCCCTGCCTTTTACCACTAGCCCTTCTGAAGTGCTAAGTGCTCACACAGCATTTCTCTTGCAAGGTTGCTTAAGGATTCTTAATGAAGCTTATGTTGATTCTGTTTTGTTGAATCAGAGCCTTTAGAAATCATTTGCCTCAAGTGAAGCAGCTTATTTTCTTCCTTACCACTGGTGTTCTTCAGATTTTTGCTTTCTTTAATGCTAGAATAATCTTAGAACAATTTTAGAATTAGTATCAGAGAGCTTGTATTTGAACTTAGCTTAAGTGCCACTTCTATGGGCTGGAGACTTTGTACATGGGTTGAGGTATTTGCCTTTTCCATACATACAGTTCAATCCCCAGCACTATATATGGTCCCTGAGCACCTCCAGCAATGATTGATTCCTTAGCATAGAACCAGGAACAAGCCCAAAGCACTTCTGGGTGTGGCCCCTAAACAAAACAAAGTGTTGCCTCCATGGACTTTCCTACATTTTCCTCTTACTTTTACTGTAAACAGCATGTTTTCCAATCCCTTGAATTTGCCTTTGTCCAGGAACTTGCCCTATATTATATTTTTATTTTTTTCAAGGGAGTGTTGTGTTGGCCTATAACTAGTGGTGCACATTGCTGGTTGATGCCGAGGGACCATGTGTTATGCTCAGGTTAGCTGCAGGCAAGGCATGTTACTTTCTGACATTGTTTCCTTTCTTTCTCTTTGGAGCCGTGAATTGAATTCAGGGCTTCATACTTGAGGCAAAAGAGGCTGTTTGCTAGAGCTGTGCGCTCTCTCTCTCTCTCTCTCTCTCTCTCTCTCTCTCTCTCTCTCTCTCCCTCTCTCTCTCTCTCTCTCTCTCTCTCTCTCTCCTCCTCTCTCTCTCCCCTCTCTCCTCTCTCTCCCTCTCTCCCCTCTCTCCTCTCTCTCCTCTCTCCTCTCTCTTCTCTCTCTCCTCTCTCTCTTTTCTCTCTTTCTCTCTCTCTCTCTCTCTCTCTCTCTCTCTCTCTCTCTTTTTCGTCAGCTGCTTTAGGGCATCTGTTTTAACTATGAATCATCAGCACTTAGCACAGGGCCCTATATTCAGACACTGGAATGACCTCTATAGTCCATCCACATAAATTGGCATTTTTGTCTTCTTTCACTTTGAAAAGTCTTACCACTTATTATAAAGGAAGCAGCAATAAATCACCATATCACCTTCAATAATATGCTTTCTATGCTTTGTAGTTCTTGTGAAAAAAATGTATGTATCTTATAAGTTTGGGGGAAGGATTGGGAGTTAATGGCACTTTTTTCTCCTTAGTTTCAGGATTAGGATTTTGGACTCTCCAGCAATAGTTTTCAGACTCCTCCCTTTATAGCAGATCTTGATGGCTCAAACAATTAACAAACAAACCATTACCAAGTAGAAAATTGCCCTATTTTTGAGGTAGTTGTTTTGTTTTTATTATTATTATTATTATTATTTTTTGGCCATATCTGGGAATGCTCAGGGACTACTCCTGGTAGTGCTCTGGGGGACAATATGTGGTTGTCAGTCACATGAAAAGCAAGAACCTTGGGCCTAGAGAGATAGCACAGCGGCGTTTGCCTTGCAAGCAGCCGAACCAGGACCAAAGGTGGTTGGTTCGAATCCCGGTGTCCCATATGGTCACCTGTGCCTGCCAGGAGCTATTTCTGAGCAGGCAGCCGGGTGTGGCCCAAAAACCAAAAAAAAAAAAAAAAAAAAAAAAAAAAAAAAAAAAGCAAGAACCTTACCTACTCGTCATACTACCTTTCTAGACCAGAATGGATGAAAAGTTCTTCATTCTCCCCCTACTTTCATGAAATGCTTGATGCTCAGTACACAATAAGTTTAGTTTCTTTTTTTCATGTTTACAAAGCCATTAACTAAAGAATCTAAGCAAGAACAAATTCATAGTGGATTTTCTGATAGCTACAGTGTAATAAAATTTCTTCCCCCCCAAAAAATAATTTCTTCCCGATTTTCTTACTACCACTGTTTCTTACCCTATAATGCACTGCCAAAATTTAAACAGCATATTAAAATGATCGTACTCTATAAAAATCATCTAAACTCATTTTAAAATGTGTATGCAACTCCAGAAAACGGGATGGGGGAGAAGAGACCCTAAAATACAGGCTTTTATTTTTGCATATGGGGTTAAAATGTCACCAACACAGTTCCAACATAAAAGCTGAAGTTTCCCTAGCCATCTTCCCCAGCCATCTTCAGGGCTCCTGGTGTCTATTGCTGGTATTTTTCACATTCAAGTATCATCTTTTATTTGGACTTGTTTTCCCTGTTGACTAGGAAACCCCACACTTTTTAGGCAGCGTTTCAAATGTTAGTCAAATATAGCCTGTGGTTGTGGTTTATTTGTAGGCCCATAGATCTGGACGGGAGAGGGAGGGAGAGAGGTGGGAAGGAGGGAGGGACAGAGAGAGACTGAGAGCTTTGCAGTGGTTTGAACCCTACATCACCTTAACTTGCAAACTTTCTACACACATGTGCGGCAAGCGTGCAGTCATCCAATGACCCTTTTTGACGTCCACGAGTGACAATGAGTCAAGCACGCCCGGGCTGGGGTGGACGGGGAGGGGGCGGTTGGGGTTGGGAAGGCTGCATTTCTCCACTAGCTTGGTTTTGGGGACTTGGCCTCTTCCCAAACCACGGAGTAGTTTGCTCTGCAGCCGGCTGAATAACAAACCGATCTGCAAACTCCAGGGGTGTGTATCTGAGGCGGAGACTTCTTTCCAAACACACCTAAGTAACAACTCTCCACCTTGCTCCCTGTCACGTCAGGGGGCTGGGACTAGCAGCACCAACTTGTGGGGATTTATTTTTCTCTCCCAGGGGGACACTCTACACCAGCAACTTGACAAGAGAAAAAGGAAGCTATAACCGGACTGCTCAGAAGCACACTCAAAAAACGCACTCCCTTCTAAGAAACAGAACGGGAAGAAGCGCCGGAGAGGCCGAGGAGCCGAGTCACCACCCAACAGCACAGGGGAGGAGAAGGAGGAGGAGAGTCAGGGCCGCAAGTGGCTCAGCTCGCTCAGCCCTCCCCAACGGCCCGCCCAGTCCGGGTCACGTGACGGAGCGGCGCGCGCCGGCTCTCGCGCTGATTGGCTAGCGGCGGGGGCGCGGGGTTTGATGGGAAAGGAGTTGGCCGGGCCCTGCGCGCACTGTCAGTGGCGACGGCGGCGGCGGCGGCGGCGGCTCCTAGTTGAGCTCGGGCTGGCGGGCTGCGACGAGTGGCGGCGGAGTGACTCTGCCAAGGGGCGGACGCCAGCGCCCGGCTCTGTCGGCTTCTGGAAGGTAGAAGTCTTCCGAGGGGAGGCCGTAGCCCAAAGGGGAGACTGAGCGGGCTATCCGTCAGCCCCATCCCTGGGGAAACGCGCCTCTTCTTCCCACTGCCGAGTGGCCTACGGGTGCTCCGGGTCCTGTCACCTCGTGGGCTGGGTGGGCCCTGCTTTCTGCCAGCCCGGGCTCAGAGGGCGGCTTTAGGGTGCTCCCCGGGGTGGGAGGGAGGTTAACCCTGTTCTCGCACATTCCCAGGTGCCGGTGTGTGAGCTGAGCGTTGCTGAGCTGAGTGAGGTGAGCATCGGCCCCTGCGGCCCACTGCAGAGTCCTCCTGGGATTTTCGCGCCTAGGGTCCGCGCATCTTCATTCATCTCTCCGGGCTCGCGGAGGTCGCCCGCCTGGAGAAGGCAGGCAGGAGCCGGAGGGACTGGAAAGTGCCATCGTCACGCCGCCGCCGGGCCCAGGCGTGTGGGCGGGGATCAGGTGCCACGGACTGCAGCCTCTTTGCCCTTCCTCCGTGTGAGGGGGTGAAGGCAGGGGAAGGGCCGGGTTGCTCACATCTGTAGGTGGCCTAGGTGTGACAGGCAGGACAAGAGGACATGGAGACTTCTTTTCAAGTTGTCACTCCCGAGTCTAGCTCTAGGTGTTGCGTGGAGTCTAGAGGTGGAAGATTGATTGGTGCATTCGCTTCTGATGTGCTCCTGTTCAGGAATGCCTGGGGCCCGCCCTGGAGCCAAGGAGACCTGATGGGGAATCAATCCTGGACTTTCTCTTGCTTGATGATAGTCCTAGAGCAAGTGCTTTTAGCTCTACATATGACTCACCGAATTTTCCAGACTCTGCTTTTCCCAGGGTTGGTGCCAAGTTGTCGGCGAGTCCCCCACCCCCCATCTTTGTGCAGAACTGATCCCTGTTGTGTAAGGACTTTGTAGGAGTGTGAGGAAGCCTGGTTTATTATTATTATTTTTTTATAGGTGCCCTGCTTGGAAGGGCCGATACTCCTTTGGCCTCAGCAGTTCCCATAGTTATATAGAAGGAGGGCGAGTAAGAGTAAGAACCCCTTTTAAGAAATCGGGGTGGGGGCCCGGAGAGATAGCACAGCGGCGTTTGCCTTGCAAGCAGCCGATCCAGGACCAAAGGTGGTTGGTTCGAATCCCGGTGTCCCATATGGTCCCCTGTGCCTGCCAGGACCTATTTCTGAGCAGACAGCCAGGAGTAACCCCTGAGCACCACCAGGTGTGGTCCAAAAACCGGAAAAAAAAAGAAAAAAAAAAAAAAAAGAAAAGAAATTGGGGTGGGAGTAGGGGAGAATACCTTTAAATAAGGACTTTAAGTTTCTACTTCGAAGGTTCTACTGAGATCAGCCCAGTGTCAAGTCTCTGTAGAAATAATTCTAACTATATATATATATATATATATATATATATATATATATATATATATATATATATATGAGGGCTTGTATTTCGTTCAGAATGAAAACTGACAGGTCGAGAAAACTAGATTTTAAGTCATGTCAGAGTTGTTTTTTAGAAGTTGTATTTTTGGGGGGGCCCGAGCCATAGCACAGTGGTTAGGGCGTTTACCTTGCTTGTGGCTGACCCGGGTTCGATCCCCAAGCATCTCATATAGTCTTGTTAGGAGTAATTTCTGAGTGCAGAGCCAGAAATAACTCCTGAGCACAGTGGGTGTGGCCCAAAGCAATAAACAAACAAACATAAAATGCCAATCTTTACTTTAAAAAAATAGAAGTTGTATTTTCAATAGTTTATTTCTGTCAAATAAATATAGCTTGTGATATTTCAAATTCACCTTTTCAATTTGAAAGGTAAGCATTTTGGAACAAATTGTTTTTTTTTTTTTTTTTTTTTTTTGCGGGGTGTCACACCTGGCAGCGCTCAGGGGTTACTCCTGGCACTCTACGCTTTGAAATCTCTCCTGGCAGGTTGGGATTCGAACCACAGTCCTTCTGCATGCAAGGCAAATGCATTACCTCCATGCTATCACTCTGGCCTCCTGCTTTTAATCCTAAATAGTGCAACTTCTTATGGAGATACTTATGTCAATGGTGATAGAAAATTTACTAAAGATAGGGAAGAGATAAAGACTTTGTAAACAGTTTTTTGTTTGTTTGGGGGCCATACTCAGGCACTCAGGGGTTACTCCTGACTCTGCACTCAGAAATCTCTCCTGTCAGGCTTGGGGGACCATATGGGATACTGGGGATTTAACCCTGGTCTGTCGAGGGCCAAGTGCAAGGCAAACGCCCTACCTCAGTGCTATCTCCTGTAAACAGTCTTCTTTTAAAGACCCAAAGGGTTATTTTAATGTAGGAGTAATAGCGGCTATACTTTATACCAGAGAAAATGAGAGCAATACAATTTTAGTAAAAAATGAAAATAAATTTTCCTATTTTAAAGTCTTTATTTTATAAGAAACATGTTCCATGTAAGATGTCTGTAACGTGTTTTCTAGCAATAGTTATCATGGCTACAATTTAATCTGTACTTAATACTTCTTAACTAGTGAGAAGTGATATATAATTTCACAGTTCTGAGAAATGTAGATACAATTTTACCACTTACAAATGGGAAACTTGACACTTAGTTTAATATGCTCATTGTTACAGATAGCTAGTTTGTAGCTGAGCCATTCCTACTGGTTTTACTCCAATATTTTAATATTACTTGAAGTTCGCTGTTTTTTCTGCTTTATTTTTCCCCTCATCTAGAGGGTTCCGGTTTACTGTTGGCTCAGGGGATCAAATCTGGTCATGTGCTAGGCAAGTGTCCTACATTCTCAACTGTCTTTCCAGTCCCAAATCATGCTTATTTTTAAATTTTATTTTACTGAAACCATTGTGATTTACAAAGTCCTTCATAGTTGGGTTTCAGACACACAATGAATTAGGGATAAGCCTACAATCATTGTCAATCTCCCTTCACCATGTTCCCAGAGTTTATCTCATATCACCACCTTCCCCCCTCTCCCCAGTCTGCCAGTTTAGCAGGTTCATTTATAGTTTAGATTACTAGAGGTTGGGTCTTTTGATTCCATTGTTGTTGATTTTGACTTGGATATTTAGTTTTGTCTCCCCTTCTTTTTTAAAAAATCTCTACCAATAGACCTGAGACTGCTTAGCCTGGCCCAAATTCCTTTCAAATATTTTTGTTTCTCCTCTTCCACTCAGTTTTGTTCTTTCTCCTCTCTATATTCTGAGGCCAAGGGTGTTCAAGGCAACTCCCTTTTGGACTGTTGCATTTCTTTATGGAGTTTTTCTAAATACCACATATAAGTGATACCATTCTGTATTTATCCTTCTGTCTTACTTCATTTAACATAATATCTTCCAGTTCCATCCATTTGTGGCAGCTTGCATGATTCCATCTTTTCTTATAACTATGTAGTATTCCTTTGTATACATTACCACATCTTCATGATCCACTTGTCTGTTGGACATCTAGGTTGATTCCAAGTCTTAGCTATTGTATTGAGTACTGCAATGAATAGGCGTTCACATACATCCTTTTGGATGGATGTTTTTTTGTCATGGGGAAAGATAGCCCAAAGAGGGATTGCTGGGTCATTTGGCAGGCTCAATTTTGAGTTTATTGAGAACCCTCCATACTGTTTTCCATAGGGGTTGGACCAGGCAAATTCTCACTAGCAGAGAATGTAAGTTTTTTTCTGACCACATCTCTGCCAACAGAGATTGTTCCTAGTATTTTTTTTTTTAATTTTTAATTTTTAATTTTTTGGGTAACACCTGGCTTCACTCAGGTTATTCCTGAGTTACTCTGTGCTCAGAAATCACTCCTGGTGGGCTGGGGGACCATAAGGAATGCTAGGATTCGAACCACCATCAATTCTAGGTCGGCCATGTGCAAGGCAAAAGCCCTACCGCTGTGCTATTGTTCTGGCCCCTGTTCCCAGTGTTTTGATATGTGCTATCCTTACTGGTATAAGATGATATCTCATTGTTGTCTTGATTTGGATTTCTCTAAAGATAAGTGATGATAAGCATTTTTTTTTATTCTTATTGTACATCTGTTGGTCTTCCTCAGAGAAGTATCTGTTCACTTCCTCTCATTTTTTGATGGGTTTTTAGGTTTTGTGGAATTAACCTTTGTGAGTACTTTATATATTCTAGATATCAAACCTTTATCTGATGTGTTCAGTACAAAAATTTTTTCCCATTCAGTTAGCTGTCTTCTAATTTTAGCCCATGTTTCTTTTGCCATATAGAAACTTTTTTGTTTGATGTAGTCCCACTTACTCAGATTTGATGCTGTAGCCCTTGCCATTGGCATCCTATTATAGAACACTTCCTTGAAGACTGTCTTCAAAGTCTGTCGGGTCTAATCTCAAAGGCTTTAATCCACAGTGTGCTGTTTTAAGAATTTTCACCCTGAAGGGGAGGTGTCCTTTTTATGACAGAAACCCAACTACAATCATGTTTATAATCATGGAGCTTAAATAAAGATATTATTTTAAAGAAAAAACTATAAAATTATTTAAAAACAAAAAGAATTTTCGGGGCTGGAGAGATAGCATGGGGGTAAGGCATTTGCCTGGCGTGCGGAAGGTCGGTGGTTCGAATCCCAGCAACCCATATGGGCCCCCGAGTGATTTCTTAGCATTTCTGAGATCCAGGAGTAACCCCTGAGCCTTGCTCAGCGTGACTCAAAAAAAAAAAAAAGGGGCTGGGTGGTGGCGCTGGAGGTAAGATGCCTGCCTTACCTGCGCTAGCCTTGGACGGACCGAGGTTCGATCCCCCGACGTCCCATATGGTCCCCCAAGCCAGGAGCGACTTCTGAGCGCATAGCCAGGAGTAACCTCTGAGCGTCAACGGGTGTGGCCCCAAAAAACAAAAAAAACAAAACAAAACAAAAAAAAAAGAATTTCACCCTAAACAAAGCTGGCTCCTTGCCCTCCCCCCTCTCTTTACATTTCTAAAGTTACCTAGATTTGGACTGGGCTAGGGAGAAGTCTTTTGTCTGCAGTTTGTCCAGCCTTGTGGATTCTGGTACTTAATAAAAACTTTAGTTTTGGTGGGACATCAGGTTCTTGCTCCAGGAACTGGAAAGCTCCTGGATCACAGTTTGGTTTGGTTTATTTCCTCTGGTGATCCCTGCTTCAGACCAACTTTCCTTGGATTAGTTTGTGGAGCCTTACATATATTTAAATCTTAAATTTAAATTCCCATACCCAAGCCACAACTAATAGAAAATATACAAATAATATGATAGGTAGTGTTATTCATTGTAAAATACATTAGATGTACTCAACTCTTAAGGCCATGTCAGGTTCCATGGTAATAATCAAAGAGGAATGAGACGGTACTTGTCCATGGAAGAGTTCTTCAGGGCCATATCACTAGAGATTAGCAGACACTCTACTTAAAAGTAAGCAGACTGGGGCCCAGAGAGATAGCACAGTGGCGTTTGCCTTGCAAGCAGCCAATCTAGGACCAAAGGTGGTTGGTTTGAATCCCGGTATCCCATATGGTCCCCCGTGCCTGCCAGGAGCTATTTCTGAGCAGACAACCAGGAATAACCCCTGAGCACCACTGGGTGTGGCCCAAAAACCAAAAAAAAAAAAAAAAGTAAGCAGACTGATTTATGCTTCAGGAAGAAATGCTAGTTATTTGGTTCCCATAGGTATTTTTTTGGAGTGGGGGTTTGAGGTGACATACCGGCTGCACTTGAGTTACTCCTGGCTCTGCTCTCAGAAATCACTCCTGGCTGGCTCAGGGAACCATATAGGATGCTGGAATTTGAACCATCTTCAGTCTTGGGTCAGCTGCTTGCAAGGCAAACGCCTACTGCTGTGCTATCTCTCAGGCCCCATCCATAATTTTGAAAGAAAGCCAAGATGGGTTAGAAAACAGCAATGACTACAGAACTGAACACAATAGTTGAGAAATTAGCAAGTTCTGTTGCAAGAATTTAGAATGCATTATGTTACTGAAACTTTTCAGTGCTTAAGGGCCTCTTCAAATACAGAGTTACCCCTTATGTGGGATATAAAGACACAGTAAGGAAATAAATGCTTAAAGGCAACAGACCTTGTAAACTATGATATAGTAAATCAACAATAAGATACTTTAACAAATATCAAAATTTGATAGTAAAATTTCTGGAAGATAAAATGTTGACTGGTCTGTTCATTTTGAACCAAAAGTATGCACGTAGAGTTTAATGACTTTTACCTTCGTGTTTTGGGGGACAAATTTTAAAATACAAACATCTGTTTTAGGGGTCTTCAAGGTTAAATGACTGTTTAACTGGTTGTATATTTCTTGTAGGTCTCGAGGGTGAACCAAGTGGGTGAAATAGAGTATAAATGGAGTGAGGCACATAGCTTGAGACTAGGGGGCCGGCCGGATAGATAGTAGAATGGGGCAGGTAGGAAGTTCCACAGAAGGAAACAAGGTCATAAGAGCCCACAGTTGAAAAAAGTTGAGAAACAAGGGGTTAAATTATAGTTTTAGTCACACCAATATAGTTCTTCAAGTAAATATTTGATGTCAAAGTTGGCATTCCAATATTTTGTTTACTTATACTGAATTGCCTCAAAAGTGGTGCAGTAAAAGAGTATTGACAGTATTTGTGGATATCTAGTTCCTAATTGGAGCATGATTTTGGCAGATCAATTAACTTTTCTTCTATATGGATTTAAACATTCAGTTTTAACCAAATGAAGGAATTGTAAGACTGTTTCTCATTTTATCCCACTGTTTTTTGTCAACTATTTGAGGTAATTTAAGGTGCTTTCAGATACCTATATGTAAATAATTACATTAGAATCCATTTAGCAAACAATTTAGCTTTTTGGTTTCTTGGCAGTACCTGGCTATGCTCATGGTTTACTCTTGGCTCTGTGCTCAGGACTCACTCCTGGTGGGCTCTGGGGACCATATATATGTAGTGCTGAATATTGAACCTCAGTTAGCCAAGTGTAAGGCAAGTAAGAGCCTACCTGTAGTACTGTTGATCTGGCCACCTAAACTAAATGATTTTTGTATTATTGAGAATATCTGGTTACTTCCCCCTCCTCCTTTTTTGTTTTGTTTTGTTCTCAGGCCACACTCAACTGGTGCTTAGCATTTATTCCTTACTCTGCCCAGGGATCACTACTGTTGGTGTCTGGGAAACCAGATGTACTGGGAATTGAACCTGGCCAACTTGTGCAAAGCAAGCTTCTTAATCCCTATACTGTCTTTTCAACCCCTATGACTGCTTTCTTTTAAAGATCACAACTAAAATACCATGTTTGACCTACTACTTAATGTCTTTGGGAATCGTTTTCCATTTTCTCTAGCTCAGTTTCTTCATTTGCAAAACAGCAGTGGTAAAATTTATGGATGTGTTGTTTTAGGGCCTATATGAGTGTTTACCGGGAGTTTAACTGTCATTATTGTTAATACTTTTATATATTAAAATTGATTTGTGATGCCTATAGACCTTTTTTGAATGACATAACTATTACAAAACAAAATGTGTAGGTCATTTATACAAAACTCTGCTGAACAACATATGCTAATTTCAAAATAATATACCAAAGTGGTGACTCCCCAGACACTTGTCACAGAGATTGTTTTAAAGTCTATTTCAGGGATCCTTACACTACAGCCCTCAAGCTACATGTGGCCCTCCTAGGACATTTACCAGCCCACCAGGTGTTTTGGCTCCTGCTGCTGCTGCTTCTTATCCTAAATAGACTCATCCAGAGTCTGCAGTGCTTGTGTGGAAAGTGCCTGCATTCTCCGATTCCCCTTCCTCTTTGTCTCTCAACTTCTCTCATTCTCAGACAGGGTTCTTCAATAGCTTTTTTTAAAACAATAGTCTGGCCCTCTAATGGTCTGAGGGACAGTGAACTGGCCCCCTTTTTAAAAATTTTGATGACCCCTGGTCCATTTATTTTTTTTTGGTGAGAGAAGGTTTCCTAGCAGAGTCAAGGGCGCCAGGGCCATTGCCTGCAATTAATTGGCCCTGTGGTGAGGATCTAGCTAGTGCCTGACAATGTGCTGCTAAGACCTGGTGCTGCAGGGGACCACAGATGTGTTCTGGGGCCACCAAGGCCACACACAGTGGTGCTAGGGGGTAGGTAGGGTTCTTTCATATTTGGGAGAAAACTCTTGGCTTGAAGCATGTAAGTGACTACCACTTTAAGCTATATCTTTGGGTCGTTTAAGATCTATTTACTGTATTCAGAAATTTCTATTTTCAGTCATTAAAAAAAGTTACTGCATTCCTTACAAAATGTGAATTACAAAGTTGAATATTGAATTAGTATAAAAAATCTTTACAGCTTGCATGTATCAGTAGTAGAAATAATTTCAGAACTTTTCAGGACATAATATGTATATCTGTCTTTAAAAATTATTTGAGGGCCCGGAGAGATAGCACAGGGGCGTTTGCCTTGCAAGCAGCCGATCCAGGACCAAAGGTGGTTGGTTCGAATCCCGGTGTCCCATATGGTCCCCCGTGCCTGCCAGGAGCTATTTCTGAGCAGACAACCAGGAGTAACAGTAACCCCTAAGTACCGCTGGGTGTGGCCCAAAAACCAAAAAAAAAAATAAAATTATTTTGAAGTGGGGCTGGAGTAATAGCCCAGTGATAGGGCATTTGCCTTGCATGTGGCCAACCCCTGACAGACCCGGGTTCAGTCCCTGGCATCCCATATGGTCCCCCGAACCTGCCTGGAGCGATATCTGCACAGAGCCAGGAGTAACCCCTGAGTACTGCTGGGTGTGGTCCAAAAACAAACAAACAAACAAACAAGAAAACCAAACATTTTGAAGTGAAAGTATTTTATAGTCAGGCTCTTTGTTGCATCTCTGAGAAAGTCCAATATCATATGTCTTATTTAATGATAAGGTCTTGTGGAATGAATATATTTTCATGGTACTGCATTATTTTATGATTATACCTTTTTATAAAATTGAGAATTTTAACTAAAATTTTTTTGTTGGATATAAAGTAATTTTTATATGTTTGTAGTATATAATTATAATCTTATAAAATGACTAGAAGTATAGTTTTAAATTTTCAGCTTAAAAATAAAAATATAATTATTGACTGGTAAACTTATAGAATATAATAGATTCATTTGCATACATACGGGCAATATTGCAATACATTTGAGAATCACAGAAAAAGTCTTTAAAGGAAAGATATATAGCTAGTTGACAGCTTATTAAAAATTCAGTTGGCTTTTTGTTATCTACTTGCACCGTGATGTATTCTAAATAGTAAATTATTATTCAAAGTTTAAGTTGGGAGCTAGCTGCATGATAGATTAGTTGTATTGGGGTCTGGAGTGATAGCAGAGTGGTAGGGCTTTTGCCTTGCATCCAACCCCAAAGGACCCTGGTCGTTTTCTGGCATTCCATATGGTCCCCTGAACCTGCCAGAAGCAATTTCTGATGTCAGAACCAGGAGTAACCCCTGAGTGCTGCCTGTGTGACCAATCCCTCCCCCCCCAAAAGAAATAGTTGTATTGAAGCATGTAGGATAAAAATCATACAGTAAAGCTTTTCTTATAAAAAAAAAAAAAGGAGGCTGCTACTTTAAAAAAAAAATTACAAATTGATATGAATATACGTTTTTAAAAAAGTTTGTCATGGGCCCGGAGAGATAGCACAGCGGCATTTGCCTTGCAAGCAGCCGATCCAGGACCAAAGGTGGTTGGTTCAAATCCCGGTGTCCCATATGGTCCCCTGTGCCTGCCAGGAGTTATTTCTGAGCAGACAGCCAGGAGTAATCCCTGAGCACTGCCGGGTGTGACCCCCCCCAAAAAAAAAAAAAAAAAGTTTGTCATTTAGAAAGCCTTTCCAGCAGAAGTTTTACTTTTAAACATGTCCTGTTCAGAACTTTTTAAAAGATGGATTTTTATCTTGATACAAAACTGACATTTAACACAAATCTAGGCCAAATGAATTAGTATTTTATAGTATTTTAAGCAGTGTTTCATAATTGTGTGGCCATGTGCTATATAGTAAAATTAAACTATTTAAAATACTTTATTTCTAGCTGTGTATTCTTTTGGACAATTGATGATATCAACCACAGTTCCCAATTTCTGCAACTAGAAGATGGGTGGATTATTTTCTCGATGGAGGGTAAGTTACATTTCTTTATGACAAATTCTTAGTCTAGTATGAAAGAGTAATAAAGAGTTATTGGAGGTATGGTGTGTGGTACTGACATGAGTGGTTGCTTGATATTGTCCCTAATTGTAAGATTTTTCTTTTACGGATATGAGAGAGTGTCTCCCAGGTAGTGGTTGAAGATCACTTATGATAACATTTGACCAATGGGTCAGGACCTGTTAAATTATAGAGCTCAGTGATATTTCTGCTCAGGTTCAGCTGTGATGGAAGCCACTGTTGCAGGAGGTGCTTGTGGGTTTGGGGTAATGCAGTGCTGGGGATCAAACTCAACGCTTGTACAGCTATAGCCTACAAACATAAGTTCCAGAATTTATAGTTATCCCCTTGGCTTTGTGGCTTTTATGCTTGTTTTGGGGGGCCACAACTGGAGACGCTCAGGGGCTAGTCCCTGATCTGCCTTTATAAATCACTCTTAGCAGGCTCAGTATTTTATGGGATGCTGGGGATCAAACCCAGGTTGGTGTTGTGCAGGCAAACGCCCTACCTGCTGTGCTATTGTATTACTCCAGCTCCTGCTATTTTTTTATTTTTTTTTCATTTGGATTCCCCCCCCCCCCGCATTTGGATTTTAATAGTCCTTAGTTAGTAGATTTATTTTATTTTGTTTCCCGACCCATTTATTTATATCTAAGTGGCCAGTTTTTTTGTTTTGTTTTGGTTTTTTTGGGCCACACCCGTTTGATGCTCAGGGGTTACTCCTGGCTAAGCGCTCAGAAATTGCCCCTGGCTTGGGGGGACCATATGGGACGCTGGGAGAGGGGGATCGAACCTTGGTCTCAATCTTTCCTTGGCTAGTGCTTGCAAGGCAGACCCTCTCTAGCTCCACCTCGCCGGCCCCTTGGCCAGTTTTTCTTATTTTGCCTAGATTACATTTTTATTTCAAAGATAGGTAAAATAAAATATTCTATGCAATATTTATGTTTTTCTAGGCCTAAAATTTTGTGCAATGGTTATCATAAATATTTACTAAAGATACACTGAATACACTTCGGAATTACAGGTTAAATAAAAATTAAAATCAGTTTTGTTGTTTAAGTCATTAGAGGAAATATTTTAAATTTAGAGTTATAAAAATAAAAAAAATTGATGAATATTCTCCCTTAAGAGTAGACAAGATAGTTTATGGCAAACTTCTTTTATTTTTTGAAGTCCTTATTATCATAAAATGGAAGTCTTATCAATTCTTGGTATCTAATTGAAGTTTTTGAATGTATTGCTGGAAGAACTATGTTTTGGAATATATTTATTGACTGCTTCCAAAAAAGACTTTTTTAAAATTATACTTGAGAATTAAATTTATCTGTTTTTCTTTGTCTTTCTTAAGAGATGAAAGCATTTATTCCTAAGATGTTCTATTACTCTTCTAGGCAGTTAGGGGACTGAGAAAAATAATGAATGAGGGGAAAAATGAATGGTCAAGTGAAAGAGATGAATACCTAATAAAGTATATGCATACATTAAAAAAAGATGAAAGCATTTGAGATTTTGAGTATTCAATAGCTTTGACTTAATATAAATAGCAATTTTATAATTTTAACTTGTGGGCTATAATGAATTGATATTCATGACCCTCTTAAATTGTCAAGTACATAATTGGTAAATATTTCTCAAGTGTTATGTGAGCCATTGTTCTGGTTTTTATTCTGCATGGTATAAAAATGTCTTTGACAAACAAGAAGCTGTTCCATAATGAAGTATTCTTAAATTTCACTTTAAAATTTGATCTTCAGAAAAAGTACTTCATGAGGGGCAGGGCCAAAAAAAATTAAAAAATAAAGAATAAAACCCAAAAAAGTACTTCATGAATTCAAAAATTAGGATCCTAGTAATTTTGACTTCTAGAGTCCTGTATGATCTTTCTGCAGTAGCAAATCAGATCATCTCTAGTCAGAATAGTAAAATATGTGTTATTTTCAATAATCTTATCTAAGCAACCTTTTTTTTTTTGGTTTTTGGGTCACACCCGGCAGTGCTCAGGGATTACTCCTGGCTGTCTGCTCAGAAATAGCTCCTGGCAGGCACAGGTGACCATATGGGACACCGGGATTCGAACCAACCACCTTTGGTCCTGGATCGGCTGCTTGCAAGGCAAACGCCGCTGTGCTATCTCTCCAGGCCCATCTAAGCAACTTTTTAATGAAAATATTTTTGGTGGAAATTAAGGTGCAAAAAATTGAGAACACCTTGAATTAAAAGAAATTCAGTAGAAAGTGCTTTATTTAATGTTATATGATTCTATATAAAATACGTAATTATTACTTGAAACTAAATCTTATAAGTAATCAAGAATACATATGGCCTGGCATATTAGAAAAAACTTACTTTGGGGTTAAAATGGTATTTTATTATTATATAAAATGTGCTTATAATTTTGCAGAACAAGTTTTAATATCCTTTTTTCTATTTTATAACAGACAAAGCCTTCAACTGTAGAAGTTTTAGAAAATATAGACAAGGTATGTTCTTTGACTGTGGGTGCTTTATTCATTTAGGTGTTAAGCAAATATTCATTTAGTATATATTACTCTGGAGTTCTGGTGTGGGATTTTAAAATACTTATAATCTGAGAATTTTAATATTACATCCCTCAAAATAATCCAAAATTTAACTTAAGAAATCTTTCAAGAAATAGAATTAATTATAATTAATTATAATGAAATTTTATGTATGACACTGTATTTATACTTCCCCTTACCAGAAAAGGTTATTTTGGGTGGGGAGGATTTTGAGAATAATGAATAGACAAACAATTTAAAATGGGTCACTATTTTAATTTTTATTATTTTTTTTCCTTTGTTTTTTGGGAACCTACTTGGTGGTACTCAGGGTTTGCCCCTGGCTCTACACTCAGGAATTACTCCTTGTGGTACTTAGAGGACCATATGGGATGCTAGGAATTGAAACTGATTTGGCTGCATACAAGGCAAATTCCCTACCCCTCTATTATTGCTCTGGCCCTTAATTTATTCTTTTCATAGACCTTTATAGACCTTTTACAAAGAGAATTAGCACTTGTTTGACTTAATAAATACCAATTACTCATGGCCAATTTTTAATACTTTTTTATATGATAAAAAATAGTATTTTGAGTTTGGGTCAAAAGTGATTTGTTAGAATAGTCATTTTCGTGTGTGTGTGGGGTGTGTGTGTGTGTGTGTGTGTGTGTGAAATCTTGGTTTCATATTTAGTTTTATATTAATATGTTTCAAACTGTTATAATGTTTTATGAACTTTTAATTTTTCCTACTCCTTTTCTGTTACATAAAATTTGTTAGCATTTTAGTTTTATAGTGAAAGTTGAGATTTAATAACTGGAATTTTCTCTTAACAGGAAATTCAAGCCTTGGAAGAATTTAGGGAAAAAAATCAGAGATTACAAAAATTATGGGTTGGAAGATTAATTCTCTACTCCTCAGTACTCTATCTATTTACAAGTTTAATTGTATACTTGTGGTATCTTCCTGATGAACTTTCAGCAAGACTTGCTATGACACTCCCATTTTTTGCTTTCCCATTGATGTAAGTAATTTTTTTTAACTCTTCTTTCAATCAAGTTAGTTTTAATGTAGTCTCCTTTTATTAGTATATGGTATCTCAAACTCTATGTTTGCAGTTTAAAAAATATTTCCTTAAAAGAGTATAACAACTGTTTTAGACATTTATTTATAATCTAATATATTCAAGGAATATAACCTAGTGACTTTAGTAGTGGTTCCATAAAGCAGTATTTTGTTTTCCAATAGTCATGATTTCCTTTGGTGTGGTGCTACACACACTATAATCCAACCCTGGGAAAAGGGGTTTGGAGCAGGGGAAATAAACCAGGGGAAGTTTGAGATGGGTGATCAGGGAGGGGTGGGAGAGAAGAGAGAGGGGATCAGGGGGAGAGGGAGAGAGGGGGAGGGGAAGGGGAGAGGGGGAGAGGGATTATTAAGCACCAAGACCACCCTCTTAAATTGTATGATAAATGTTATGAAATGCTATGAATGTTATGAAAGAAAAGCACAAAATGCTAAGATCAGTTAGCAGTGTTCCTAAACCTGTCTGGTTTGGTGGAATGGGGTCAAGAAAAGGCCTCAATTTCTAGTGCTGCCACAAATTCAGTGAATTAAAACCACATTCATTTATTATATCTTAATTGTATTGGCTAGATTTAATTGGTTTGACGGGATTTCTGCTTAGGATTTTACAGGTCTAAATCAAGGTGCAGCCTCTAGCTTAGCAAATTTAAGAGTCTCTGAGAACATCTTCAAGGTTCATTCAGGCAGACTCCACTGTACCTCCTGATTATCTATTCTACCATGGATAGGGAAAAACTGCTTACAAAGATTAAATGGGTGGAGTAGGAGAGATAGCTTGGAGGTAGGGCGTTTGCCTTATATGCAGAAGGATGGTAGTTAGAATCCTGGCATCCCATATGGTCCCCCCTGCAATTTCTGAGCACAGAGCCAGGAGTAACTTGCGATTTCTGAGCACAGAGCCAGGAGTAACCTCTGAGCGCTGCTGCTGCTGGGTGTGACCCAAAAACAAAACAAACAAAAAAAACAAAAATAAAAATAAAAAAAAAAACAAAGATTAAATGGGGGCCAGAGCCATAGAACTCATAGAACAGAAGGTAGCATTCTTGCTTTTTTATGTGGCCAACCCAGGTTTAATTCCCAGTACTCCAAATTGTCCCTCAAGTCTGCCAAAAGTGATCCCTGAGCACAGAACCAGGAATTAGCCCTGAGTCTTGCTGGGTATTAACTGCAAAACAAAATGAAACAAAACTTATAGAACTTTCCAGAATAATATTCCTACTTTAAAATTAGCTGAAAAATGCTTGATTTTATTTGCAAAATATTTTCATATGGTACATGCTTACTTACTGTTTGAGCTTATAACCAGAATGAGAATTTGTAAGTGGAGTAAATAGATTATATTTAGCATTGTGCCTACTTCTACCTCAGCTCTCAAGAAAGAATAATGTTTGAGTTTAGATCTAAAAGGTGAGTATAGTCCCAAGAGTGGTATGACTTCTTGCATAGTGTATTTTAGCAGAAGAGGTTGCATACTATAAAGACTTGATGGCATACAGTGTGAGAGATCATCCCCTTAAGAATCCCAATGTCGGAGACATAGCACAGAGATAGCACAGCGGCATTTGCCTTGTAAGCAGCCGACCCAGGATTTAAGGTGGTTGGTTCGAATCCTGGTGTCCATATGGTCCCGAGTGCCTGCCAGAAGCTATTTCTGAGCAGATAGCCAGGAATAATCCCTGAGCACTGCCGGGTATGGTCCAAAAACCAAAAACCAAAATCCAAAAAAAAAAAAAAAAATCCCAATGTCAGGATAGTCTCTTGAATAAAACAAGCGAGAGCAACAAACATGTGTTCTGGGGCCGGGCGGTGGCGCAAGAGGTAAGGTGCCTGCCTTACCTGCGCTAGCCTTGGACAGGACTGCGGTTCGATCCCCCGGCGTCCCATATGGTCCCCCAAGCCAGGAGCGACTTCTGAGCACATAGCCAGGAGTAACCCCTGAGCGTCACCGGGTGTGGCCCAAAAACCAAAAAAAAAAAACAAAACAAAAAAAACAAACATGTGTTCAGGTAAGAATAGAATAGGAAATGACCATGACTTCAATACTATTCTTTAAAGGTACTTGTTGATTGTATATTACACTATGGTCACAGCAATGTAAATATCACAACTTTTGCTTTTATTGAACCCCTTAACTGTTTATATTATCTGTTGGGAGTCAGGCTCAGGGAACAGAGATTGTGTTTAGTCAGTAGTCAGTTTTCTGCTTATTTGAGCTGTTGAGCCTTGCTTACAACCTGGACATGCTACAGAATCTGTATTTCTTTCTTTCTTTTTTTTAATGCCCATCCCCAGAATCTGTATTTCTAATTTTTTGTGCCTGACTAACTCAGACTGAGGTTAAAGGTACCAATTTGATTAGTTTTAAGATAGTATATAGTCACTTTGAAGTATTGAAAGAGGGCCAAAGTCTGGATTATGTAGAAAAAAAAATAGATAGTTAAGGTAGAAGGTATGTTTTGTGGATCTTATAATTCATGGATAGAATCTTAATCTTAGGTTTTAAGTGTAGTGGGAAGACTTTTTTTTTTTTTTTTTTTTGTGGTTTTTGGGTCACACCCGGCTGTGCTCAGGGGTTATTCCTAGCTCCAGGCTCAGAAATTGCTCCTGGCAGGCATGGGGGACCATCTGGGGCACCGGGATTCGAACCGATGACCTCCTGCATGAAAGGCAAACGCCTTACCTCCATGCTATCTCTCCGCCCCGGGAAGACATTTTTTAATAAACACAAAACAAAACAATCACCCCCTTTTCTTACAGAATGCCACCAAAGCTACTACCCCAATGACACTTGGGGGGCCTCCTAGGCTACCCCTGGCAGTTCTTAGGGGCCTCTAGCTTGGGTGCCCAGCATTGAATCCCAGTTCGGTGCACGCAAGGCCTGAAGCCTAACTCCTTTTTTTGTTTGTTTGTTTGTTTTTTGGGCCACACCCGGTAACGCTCTGGGGTTATTCCTGGCTATGTGCTCAGAAGTTGCTCCTGGCTTGGGGGACCATATGGGACCCTGGGGGATCGAACTGGGGGATCGAACTGCGGTCTGTCCAAGGCTAGCGCAGGCAAGGCAGGCACCTTACCTCTAGCGCCACTGCGTGCCCCGAAGCCTAACTCTTATCTCACTTCCCTGAGCTCTAGAATGCCTTTCAGGTTTGTTCATTTGGTTTGGCTTTTGAGCCACACCTGGCCGCTCTCTGGGGTTACTCCTGATTCTGAGCTCAGAAATTTCTCCTGGCAGGCTTGGGGAACAATATAGGATGCTGGAGATAGACTGGGTAGGCCATGAGCAAGGCAAGCATCATACCTACTATGCTATTTCTTCAGCCCCAATAGTGGATTAAAAAAATACCCCTTTTCAAAAAAAAGAAGAGGGGTGAGAAGAAATCTAGAAAGGGATTAAGTATTAAATGATTAGTTGGTTGAAGTATATTTTCCAATATGAGAAAAAATACATTTGGTATCCACTTCTATCTAAAAATTAATCTTCTGCTGTTAAGAATGCTATCCACAAATTATGATTTGCTAGATCTGTTAATGACTCTGAAGAGTTTTTTGTCAAATAATATATACTATTTTTAAAAGTATTTTTAAAAGTATATTTAAAAGTATTTTTTTTATATTTGTAAGTTTTTACTTTATCTTTTTTTCTATTGTAACTTGAAGCTTTCATATCTTTATTTTGTGTCCTGTTCTGCATCACCTATATCTAGTATTTCTTGTCCTATTAAGCTGCAGAGCAATTTCTCACTTTGTTTTTTTTTATACTTGTGACCTGGTTCTCAACAGTTGCAGCTTCTATTTCAGGGAACTCTTGACTTTTGTAAGCATAGGGTTATCCAACAAAGAATAGCATTGTCTTTCTGATTGATGAAAATCAAAAAAATCTGAAGTGAAAATACAGCCTTGTGAAAGTGGATGTTATGGTAAATAGGAAACTTATCATAGCTCTTTTCTGTGTGTCATATGAGCTATGCCTGATCTCGTTTCTGAGCATTATTCCTTTGGAAACAAAAGTTTTGAGATCTGCACTAGCGTTTACTTGAAAAATCAGAGGCAGAAAGGCACAATAAAATATATTGTTTTTCTGGCTCATCTCTGTCAACTTTCCTTATAAAATTTAGCAACCTACCTTATAACGAGAAACAGTGGTTGGTGTCTACATGCAAAATTTTCCAAGTGCTTTTCCTTCATCCGGGGAAGGGGCGGGGGTGGGGTGGGGTGGATGGGTGACAGAAGATCTGGCAGTGCTCAGCAGCCACACCTGGCTTTGTGCTCAGGAACTACACCTGGCATTGCTCAGGGAAACTTAATATGGTGATGGGATTTGAACCAATGTCACACAGCTGCATGCTAGGCAAGCACCTTTGTGCTCTCTCCCAGTCCTCTGAATGCTTTTACTTGACACACAAGTGATAGATCAGGAGTGACCCTATTTTGTATAGTTCCAACCCTTCCAAAATTATTATAATTATTATTATTTGCCAAGACCAGTGGTGCTCAGACCTTACTCCTGGTGCTGCACTTAGGGATCAGTTGTGGCAGAGCTCAAAGTACTATATGGGGTGCTAGGGATTGAACCTGGTTCAGACAAGCAGCCTATTGATAATTTATCTCTGAGTCTCAAATTGTTTTCTGTATTAGAATGTCAGTATTTTCTATATAAGATGGTTTAAGATTTTTATCTCTTTAGCATGCAATGTGAAGGAACTTGTATAAGTCACATTTAAAATAATATCCTTTATTTTACTTCTGATTTTTTTTAGTTATTAGTTATTAGTTATTACTGAAATTTAAATTATAACATAAATACTGAATTTTGACACCATGGGTGTAGCTCAGAGGACTGAGCTCAATGCCTTGCCTACATGCACAAGGTTAATCCACAGTACAGTATGGCGCCCCAAGTTCCACTGGGTGTAGCTCTGTTAGCCTCTGTATAGTGCAGGGAATGGCCCTGTGATGGCCTCTGAGCATTGCTAGGGTGACCCTGGCAACCTCAAGCACTGTACTGCCAGGCTGAGCACCATCAGACACACATTGCTGTACTTTGAGCATCACTAGGAATGCCCCATCACTGTGGGGAGATCCCCTCACCAAATGGCTGAATTTTTTTTATAGCAGTCAGGAAGTCTACTTCCTCCTGAGGAAAGGTGTAGGTTATTGTGCTGCAGATATGTGTATGTTGGGAGTTAGTTCATATTCTAAGAGCAAATACTAAGTTTTCTATCATTAGTTATAAGCAATGAATATGCTAACACCTGGGCACTTTATTCTTACAAGTATAACTTTCCTAAAAATTGTATTCATTATCAGAGGTCATTTTGGATTGCAGTTGTCATAAAATATTGAAAATCTTAGATTTACCTATTTTTGCCTTTTAAAATGAGATTTTGGGAAGATAAATTCAAACAAGAATAACTGAGAAAAGTGATTATCTTCAGGGTTCTTATTTTCTAGTTTCTTTCTCTGTTTAGATTGAACTGTTTTAAGATAGGACTCAGTTCTTACATAGTTTGTTATCTTTTGCCTATTGCTAGTACATAATAGATATTTCCTCAGTCTAACTGAAACATTGATAAACATGATTCTAGCTTTATGGAAAAAATTAAATGCTTATAGGGGCCGGCGAGGTGGTGCTAGAGTTAAGGTGTCTGCCTTGCAAGCGCTAGCCAAGGAAAGGACCACGGTTTGATCCCCCAGCGTCCCATATGGTCCCCCCAAGCAAGGGGCAATTTCTGAGTGTGTAGCCAGGAGTAACCTCTGAGCATCAAACAGGTGTGGCCCGAAAAAACAAACAAATAAAACAAACAAAAAGAAAATTAAATGCTTATTATTTGGAATACTAGTAAGAATACAACATGGCTCTCATCAACTACAGTGACTTCTTAGAAGAGAACATATTTATGAACCTCATTATATTTGCTTATTGGCAAATTCTTAGTTTTGTTAGGTAAGAAAATCATTGTGGAAGCACCCACCTTTTTTTTTTTTTTTTTTTACTATTGATGGATATTTGCTTAATTTTATATTTAAAGAATAATATTACAAAACAGACAAATTCTACTCTTGGATGGGAAGTTTAATTTTGTAAGGAGATCAGTTGTGTCTAAATAAAGGGTGAGCACAATAAAAATACCAAGAATACTTAAAAAAAACTAGTTATTTTTATCCTGTGACTTAGAAAAGAAATATTTTGGGGCCATTCCAGCAGTGTTTAGATGTGATTCCTGGTTCTATGCTCAGAAGTGATTCCTGGCAGTACAGGGGGACCATATTTAATGCTGGAGAATGGAAAACGTGTCAGCAGTATGTAAGGCAAGTGCCTGAATCCCCGTCCTATTTCTCTGGCTCTTTAGTTTTACTTCTCTAAATTTCCTTTAATTTTGCTTTATGAATGTTGATAATTTTACTGAGCTTTTACTAGTTTACATTTATACTAAATTTTTATGTGATTTATGTAGTTACATATAAGTCATATAAATATATAACTACTTCCATAATGCATATGCAGAACTATTCCAGAACAGAAGACTCCCTTTTTCTACTCCTTTGTAGTTAAAACCAACAAAACCATATTAGCTTGCCCCATTTGTAACCCCTCCACTTAAATGTTTTCCATATCTATAGTTTTATTATTTCAAGTGTATTATAGAACAGGATCACAGAGTATACATCCCTTTGAAATTGGCTTTCTAAAATCTCAGTATATTCTTGAGATTCATCCAAGATATTGATTGCATCACTTTTTATTGCTTAGCCATACTCCATGTATGACTGCACCATAGATTTTTTTTAGTCATGTACCTTTTGATATTTTTGTTTGTTTTGCTTTGGGGCCATACCTGGTGATGCTCAGGGGTTATTCCTGGCTATGTGCTCAGAAATCGCTTCTGACTCTGGAGACCATATGGTCTGTCCTGGGTCAGTTGTGTGCTGCGCAAATGCCCTACCACTGTGCTATTGCTCTGGTCCCCCCAAGCACTTTTTGAAAGTTTGGATTCTTCTCCCCAGTTTTTGGATATTAGAAATGTGACTATGGATAATTGTTGGGCAGGTCTTTTTAGAATATGTTTTTGGGAAGGAACCACTCCCCTTCTATGCTGTAAAATGCCTTTTATCTACCTTGAATGGATATTAATATAAAATATTCCTGTTTGGGGACCTGAGTGATAGCACAGTGGTAAGGCATTTGCCTTGAATGCAGCCAACACAGGATGGACCCCGATTCTAATCCTGACATCCCATATCCCCCCCGCCCCCCGCCAAGTACGACTTCTAAGCACAGAGCCAGGAGTAACTCTTGAATGCCGCTGGGTGTGACCCAAAAACCAAAAAAAAAAAAAAATTTTTTTTCTGTTTTGTTTGCATTTGTCTAGTATACTTACCCTCTTTTGTTTTAGTTCAGTGTTCAAAACCATTTAAGTTTTATATTTTAGAATTGAGTTTTATTTATGATTTGCTCAAGAAATCTTTTTATTTTATGTTCCTGAGTTTTGCTCACTTACATTCATTGAGATGAAAGGTGCTCTGAGTTTGAAACACAGTATTTTGTTTTATTTTTGGGTTTAAACTTAAAAATCACTGTGATTACTTTGGCCCAGTTATTTGTAGGAAATATGTGTGGGGATGGAGGCATAGCTTTCTGTGTTTTTGCTATCTTGGATTTTCTTTATAATCTAGGGCATAGTATAGTTCATTGAACTTTACATTTCCCTGGCCAATAGAGTTTGGCCACTGTATTATTTTATAACAAACATATCTTCTCTCCCAGTGCTATTATAGAAATAGTGCTCTTTGTGAACAAGGTACTTGTGATTTCTCTTTAAGCAAATATGTTTTTTTTTAATTGATGCAAATGCCTATATAATGGTCTTTATTTGTTTTGTTTTCAGACCATACCCAGCAATGGTCAGTGGTTACTCCCTGGTTCTGTACTCAGTAATTACTCTTGGGTTACCATAGGGGATGCCAGGGATTAAACCCAGGTGGACTATTTACAAGGCAAATGCCTTACCTACTGAATTCTTACCAGTCTTGATAATTTGTATTTTATTTTAATTTTATAGAAAATATCTATACTTTTAATATTTAAATGATTTTTAAGAAAAATTTGCTTAGTTATAGAAACATAATTTATAGAATTTTTTACAGAATTACATATTTTTTTTACAGAATCCTAGTTACTACTTCTTTATTTTGTTTTCTGTTTTTCCCCCCACATTTATCATCTAAAATACTCCATTTGTCCCCATTATACTGTACTTGCAGTGGAGATACAGTAAGATCTTTCTGCAGGAATAGGGTGTGGTTTGTACTATATATTTATAGTGTTCAGAGACTATTCCTGGCTCTGTGCTTAGGTGTCAGTCCACGGTCAATGGCATGCAAGGCAAGTGCCTTAATCCCTGCACTTTCTCTCTGACCCAGTAGCTTTTTAATTTTATTCTTGTAGAATTTCTGAGGGTAATATGCAATATATGCTGCATATCTAGATTCTTCTTTCTTCTGTAACTTTGATAAAGATGATACTCATGGTCTCGTCTAGTGCTTAGGAAGTTTAGTCCCATGTAATAACTATGTAGGAATCTGGTGTTAGTGATTTGGTATTTTCATACCATAAAGATATGTCATAATATAAAAATTATTTACTGCTATGTTACAAATTGTCCTAGAGCTTACTAGATCCGAAATAAATATATCTCTCACAGTTCCCAAGGATCAGAAATGTGGTAACAGCTTAGTAGGTTGGTTCTGGCTCCTCTGCTTTTATTCTTAGATAAATTGACTGGCTTTTATTCTATAATATTGTTCTTAATCTAATATGGCAGTTATTATAGATTCATTTGGGAGTGAAGAGTGCTGTGGTATCTTCAAATAAATGCATTTACATTACATACATAAAGATTACTTTGCAATTAAGGGAAACTTTGAGGTTCCCTTAAGGGATTCCATGAAAATTATGGGATTTAGGTGGAAAACTCAATTTTTGAAAATTCAGATAGATTTTGATGTTCACTGAGATGGGGAGACATACCCAATTGTGCTCGGGGCTTACTCTTGGCAATGCACTCAGGGGATCCTGCAGGGGACCAACCATATGGGGTGTCAAGGATGGAACTGGGTCAGCTGCATGTAAGACAAGTGTTCTACCTGTTGTACTGTCAGTCCGGCCTCTTTACTGAGACATTTTTGATTTTAAAACCGAAGGTCAAACAATGTATTTAATAAATTGGAAGTATTTGTTTTCATTTTAATATGGCTTCTAATTCACTTATCCTGATGAGTTCTTGTTTCTGACCTTTGTTTCTTTTATAGCATCTGGTGCATAAGAACAGTACTTATTTTCTTCTTTTCAAAAAGAACAGAAAGAAATAGTAAGTTTAACTTCTAAGTTTTTTATAAATACATCTTAAAAGCTTGTCTGTCATACTGGTTTATAATTGAGTGATAAATTGCAAAATTATGCATTGAAATTCTAATGAAGTAAATAATAGTTCTTACTATAAAGGATAAGAAAAGTTATGATTGATTGATATGACTATTCAAATTTACATAATTTATTTAGAATATCTACATAAAATTTTTTGCAAAATTGCATTGGTTAATTTACTGTTTAGAAAACCTATTTATAGAATAAAATATAATATATCTTTTGATTCATTCTGTTAACTATTATATTTAATATAACTGAGATACTCTTATTAAAATATAAACATTCTGATTAAATTCCCTTCGGAATGCTTATACATAGATTGTTGAAGATTGTTAGATTTAATATTATGTTGTAATTAATCAGATATGCAAACTTAATTTTAAATGAATATTTTAGTTTTAGCTTTTCATTATTGAAAATTTAAAAAGTAAATTGAATTATTTAATGTTCATACACATATCTATGACACAGTAAATAATTATTTACTCATGGATCAGTTTTGTTTACATTTCTCTCCACCTACTTTTCCACCTACTGTATTTTTTGATCAGAATTAATATTACAAATGCTAAATATAAACACTTTAAATATAAGATATTGAATCATCTAATAAGTATCATTTGCTTTGAACATACGTTTTGACTTAAGATCTAGTACGCCTCATAAAATGTATAATTTTCTTGTCCAGTTTAAGTTCTGTTAGGGGAGTGATCTTTCCTTTCAACAATTAGCTCCTTTACCCTTCTTTCAGTAGAACTGTGTAAATATAATTATATCATCAGTCACTCATTGGCAAAGCCTGTGTTGAAAAAACTGCTGTTACTTTTTTGTTGTTGTCGATGTTTTTGTGCCATTTCTGGTAGTGCTCAGAGCTGACTCCTGAATTACTCTTGGTGTTGCTCTGGGGACCGACCATACAGGATGTTGAATATTAAATCAAACTAGGGTTGGCAGAGTGCAAGCACCCTATCCTCCAGCCCAAAGCTGCTATTTGGAGTCTCAAGTCACTGACAGTGTAATTCTCAAGTCACTAATACCTCTCTGTCCTTACTAAAAAATAAAAAATAAAATTAATTATCCCAAAAATTCTGATGCCATAAAAAAAGTAACCCCACACATACACAGAATCTAGGTGGCCTTTCTAAAGAACCTGATAGTCTCATTTTATGGAGAAAATTGATGTGAACACATACGAGCCACCAGATATATTATTGGTGTCACCTGTTACTCAACTTTTTGTCATCTTCCAAGGTATTCTTTTGGTGGTTTTATTTTTGGTTTGATTTTAGACCACACCTGGCTGTTCTCTGAGCTTACTCTTGGCTCTGCGTTTACAGATATTCCTGGCGGGGTTTGGGGACTTATATAGTGTCAGGGATCCAAACAGAATTGACTGTATGTGAGGCAAGTACATAAACCCCTATACTATCTTTTCAGACCCTGTCTGCTTTTTAAAAACAACAGCTTTTAAAAAATTGATTGAGTTTGCTTACAATGCTGCTAATGATAATTTTCTATACTTCAGTACAATTGTCTGGGGTGTGGGGTAGCCCCTGTACTTAAATCATATCCCCTTTAATCTACGACGCATTTCTTTCCCACACCCATCTAAGTCTTCACTTCCAAAAATACCTTAAATCTGGCTACTTCTGGTCGTCTTTTCTACTGCTATATTTCTCATTGAGGCATTCACCATCTCTTGTATGTACCACAGCAATAGTTTTCTAACCTTTTAAGGTATAAATCAGATCTTGTTTCTTTTCCTAAAATTCTCTAGTAAATTTATGTTGCAACCAGGGTTAAATTAGAATTCTTTTCCTAACTTTCTGGCTTATGCTCATTTTTCTGATATCCCCTTTTCTTTTTTCTTTATTTTTTATTTTGACCATATTGGCTTACATATCTTTCACAGTAGTATTTTAGGTACATATTATCATTGAATCAGGGGATTTACCATCACCAAATTTGTTTTCCCTCTACCCCGTTCCCTTCCTGCAACCCATATCCCCCATCCTCACCCCCGGGCTGCTAGAGTGAGTGGTCCCCTCTTTGTCTAGCTTACTACTAGTGATCATACATCTGTTTGGCCCTGGTACCCTCCCTTGTTTCCCCCTCTATTTGAGAGGTGGAGCTAGATGGTTCAAGTTATGTGGTTTTGTTTGAAGGAAAGAAAAGCAATAGCATGGGGTAAAAAATTAAATAAGCTGAAAATGGGCAGAGTCCTTCTAGAGGCTTTCAACCTCAGTTTGAGAGAGGACAGAAAAAAGGTAATTGAAACACCGCAACAATACAGAAAGAAATATCAAATAAAATATCCAGTGAGCACTACAGCAATATAGACAAGCACGGTCCTGAAATCAATCCATGCTGGAGTGCAAAAAGAAAGAGAAAGATAACATAACATAAAATAAAATTGGAGACATTAACTTCAATATCTACACCAATATAAAGAAGTCTAAAAAAATCATTCAGTAAATATATAAGTGGATAAAAGGATTATTTTGTGCTTTTTTTTCCCCCCTGCATAAGCACAGTAACTAATGGGGACATTATAGAGGGAATTCCTTTGCACCTAGGACAGTGGTCCTCAAACTATGGCCCACGGGCCACATATTGTATTTGTATCTGTTTTGTTTTTTCATTGCAAAATAAGATATATGCAGTGTGCATAAGAATTCGTTCATAAGTTTTGTTTTTACTATAGTCAGACCCTCCAATGGTCTGAGGGACAGTGAACTGGCCCCCTGTTTAAAAAGTTTGAGGACCCCTGCCCTAGGAGATACAGGGTTTCTCCACCCTTGAAGTATACTGTCATGGATTAACTATAGACTCCTTGCATGATCATTTACTCTGCCCTCGGTGCTTTTGTGATGTATGGAAGACATCTGCTTCGTCATGGATGGTAAAATCGGACCTCTGTATCTAGAGATCTTGGTGTCTGTACAGCTCAAGGAGTGGATCTTATGACGGAGTCTTTGTGGTTCTAGCAGTTCTGTTTCTTCAGTATTGCTTTAATCCATCTTCTGCAGTTGGTGGTCTTGGTCATTATGCTGCTCCTAGTATGGAGCCTGGGATAGTCTTTCGTTGTTTCCGGAAGTCCCGTTCTGTTGTGTGTCTCAGATCTCTGGAATTGGAGATCTTGTTTTTTGAACAGATCGTAGACCAAAACCTAGGCTAGAGGTTTTTGTTGTTGTTTTTGTTGTTGTTGTTGGTCCCGGGATGCGTTCTGTCCAGTCATGATTGTAACAAGCAGTCATCTGTAGATAGCGATCTTCACTTTTGCACAAATCAAAGGGTAACAAGTCTTCTGATTTTGTCTTATCGTTGGCTGGTGAGGAAGGACCACTTATTCTTAGATCAAGTTGTTCCCATTTCCTCGTTGTCAGGATATCATTTTAGAACTGTTGCCTGTTGGTGTCAGAGCAGCATTATGGATGCCTGGAGGGGATTTGGTTCCTAGAGCTGTTGTGGAGAACTGTATTGTTTCTATTTCTGGGATCTAGGAGTCAAGGCTGGATGGTCGGTGCCTAATTCCCTGGGGTCTAAGTTGGTTCCACATGACATATGTTCAAGGTGGGAGATGCCCCTGTGTTGTAAAAAAGTATGAGTTCTTATCCCTAGTAGATAAAAGCTTGTTTTTTTATTCATAATATTTTCTCTTGTTTTTAATATGCCTTTGCAGAAAGAAGTGGTGCTACATTATATTGCTGGTGGATTTGGGGGTGGAGAGAGAAGAAAACAGAAACCCGACAAAAACTAAAAATATATATTCTCACATATATCTAAAGAAAAAAATTTTTTTCCTCTTATTTTTTTCACTTTTGTTTTATTCATGCTGGATATATATGGTTTTATACATATGGTTTTTATATATAATATGTAACACATATATGTTATATATGTGTTATATAATATGTAGCACATATATATTTTATATAAAACCCATATCTATAAAACCATATATCCAGCATAAATATATATTCATATATATGAATTATACATAGTTGTGCTGGGGATATATGTGGTTTACATATATGGTTATATATAAATAAATGGTTTGGGGAGCCATATCTGGTGTTACTCAGGTTACTTCTGTCTTTACACGCAGGAATCACTCTTGGAATTGCGACCATAATGGGTTGCAGTGAATTGAACTTGGGTTGTCTGAGTGCAAGGCAAGCACTCTACTTGCTGGACTATTTCTGTGGCCTTCTTGATGTTTTTTAGTATAACAATGTAGGAATCCAGTTTAATAATATTAATATAATTTTATTTATTTATATTTTTGGTTTTTGGACCATTTGTGGTAGTTTTCAGGTCTTATTCGTGGTTCTGCTATCAGATATCACTATTGTCAGGCTTGGGGGACTGTATGGGGTATCAAGGATCCAAACTGTGTTGACCCTATGCAAATGCCCTATTGCTGTACTATAACTCTGGCTCTGGTATTTTTAATATAATTAATATAATAATATAACTATCGATTAACATCAATTTAACATTCCTTTATATTTAAATATTATTTAATATTTACTTTAATATTATGTTATCTTAATATTTCATTTTATTTTAATTTGGGGGCCTTAGGGGCAATACCTCCTATGCTCAGGGTCTCCTCAGGGGACCATTGAGATCTAACCAGGGTCAGTTGTATACAAATCAAATCCTCAGTACAGTCTCTGAATTTCACAGGATATCTTTTATAATACAGATTTTATAGAGATAATTCATGTGGTAGAATATATGCCTAGTATGTTTAATCCCTGAATCTGATCCCTGGCACTACACACCTGCTGTACTACTGGGTATTGTTTGGTGTAGCCTAGTACCCCTGTGCAGTGGTGGTCAAGAACACTGAACCATCAGGCCCCTACTGCCAAGCCATCACTGGGATGGCTTACCCCAGATCCCTTAACCCCTAGCACTATCGAGTGTCAATTTACTTAAGAGGCCCTGCAGATGGCTTAGGTCAGTGGTAGAGCACAAGCCTTGTAGATATGTAAAGGCTGAATTCAGTCCTGCCAGACTCCTCATGCTGAGTATGAATCTGTAGCACTGCTGTTCCCTTCTTCACTGCCATAGCATTGTGTGCCTTCTCTAAGCACACTGATCTTGTGTGTGGGAGACGTAATTAAAGTGTGCCACTCCTAGAGAGCACAGCAGCCAAGTGTGCAACCCTCGGCAAGCATCACATCTAAAAAAGTGTGTGTGCACTGCAGTCAAGCATATGAGCACTGAATCCACAATGTATAACTCTTGGTCAATAATGGCAAAAGGGAAAGTAAGTGGGAAACATTTACAAATTATTTGAATAGATACATATTCTTATATTATACATTTTAAAGCATAAAGTTACAATCATAAAGTATGCCTAACTAAAATTATGTCTGATATGAAATATTTGAAGAGAGGGATAATACCTTAGGCCTCATTTGATAAGCCTGTTTTCTACCATTGGGCTATTTTCCTGCACTTCCAGGATGATAATTTTGCATGCAGACTCCAGGGCAATAGGTCAGTTACTATTTTTTTGTTTGTTTGTTTTTTGTTTTTGGGCCACACCTGGCGTTGCTCAGGGATTACTCCTGGCTGTCTGCTCAGAAATATGGGACACCAGGATTCGAACCAACCACCTTTGGTCCTGGATTGGCTGCTTGCAAGGTAAACGCAGCTGTACTATCTCTCCAGGCCCCCAGTTACTATTTTTAATACTGAAGCTGTAGGTCACGCCCTTTTTATATTTTGTTATTTATTGATTTTATTATCATTTTTTGTCTATAATTTGGAATCATTCTAGCAAACTACAGTAATTTTGAGCAAACCTATTTATCACCTTGAACAACTCATACTCTTACACTTTAGCACTGAAAAATATTAGAATAATTTGTGACATATGAAATTTGCGTGAAATTTAAAGTTTATTTTTATTGGAACACAACTGTCCATTTATTTCAGGTTTGTCTTTAACCGCATTCATTCTGCAGTGGTGAGTTGAGAAGTTGTGACAGATTGGAGTGCTTTCAATGTTTCAGGCTGTTATGGGACACAGGACAAATCACTATGCAGTTGAATTTGACAGCGTTCAAATGCTATGTGTATTGCTGTACTGTGGCAGTTTTATTTATTTAAGTGTATACTTATTAAAAAAAAGAAGAGGAGAAAATTGAATTTTGAAAGTTGCACTTTCAGTGTAGTATAGAGGGTGGATTATTTTATCAAAACACAAAACTATATTTTGCTGTGACATTATAGCTGTGTTATAATGATAACTTATATAAATGTCATAAATGATGACATAACACTAAGTATCCATGATCATATTCACAACTCACAGAAAAACAATGGTTAGAAAAAGTAGAACATTTAAAATGGAATATCTCATTAAAGCAGAATTTATTCATTAAAATAAAAAGTGAAACTAGAGTTTCAACCAAAGTAAGTTTCAGAGTGGGCTTATTTGTGAAGCAAGGAAAGCTATTTAACAGTGGTGAATTAATTAAAGTATGTTCGATTGCATTGGCTGTGGAGATGTGTTCAGAGAGAATACACTTGTTTAAGACTAGTAGTGGCCTTTTGCTACAAACACTTAATGATTAAGAATATTGGAAGCAACACAGTCAATTTAAAAACAAGACAAATAATTATAAGTAATCTTCCTTGTCTCATGAGTTCAAAGATGTTTCTGATATCACTCAATTGTTGTTTATTTGAGGAGTCAGTATTGAATGTGAAGTAATTAAGAAATTAGTTTTTAGTGTAGAACATTTCAGTCGACCCCATTTCCAAGGAAGCTAAAGAGCACTAATTCAGTTTAAGCTGTAGTTGAAGCTGAGATGATATAGTAGTTTTTGGTGATAAGGATATATGTAAAAGATGGGGCTAGATTGTGCAGCGGTAGGACATTTGCCTTGATGTGGCTGACCCAGGACAGACCTCAGTTTGATGGTCTCTCAAGCCAGGAGAGATTTCTTTTTGTTTTGCCTTTTTTTTTTTTTTTTTTTGGATTTTGGGCCACACCAGGCAGTGCTCAGGAGTTATTCCTGGCTATCTGCTCAGAAATAGCTCCTGGCAGGCACGGGGGACCATGTGGGACACTGGGATTCGAACCAACCAACTTAGGTCTTGGATCGGCTGCTTGCAAGGCAAACGCAGCTGTGCTATCTCTCCGGCCCCAGGAGAGATTTCTGAGCACATAGCCAGGAGTTACCCCTGAGCCTCACCGGGTGTGCCACACCCTCCCAAAGAAAGAATATATGCAAAAGAATAAGATACTTTATTGGATTAATTTACAAGACTTAAGAAACTGGGGCCCACAGTGGCGCTAGAGGTAAGGTGCCTGCCTAGCCTGCGCTAGCCTTGGACGGACCACGGTTTGATCCCCCGGTGTCCCATAATGGTCCCCCAAGCCAGGAGCAACTTCTGAGCACATAGCCAGGAGTAACCCCTGAGCGTTACCAGTTGTGGCCCCAAAACCAAAACAAACAAACAAAAAAAAAGACTTAAGAAACTGTAAGGTGTTTAAATTCTCTAGTTATTCATTGTACTATCCATTGCAGATAACTTTGCAGACTCTGAGCTATATCCCTATTATGTGATAATTGAACTAGTGGTATCAATGGAAAACTTGAATTTACTTATTGTCAGTTATGTAAACTTGTCAGAAATAGGGGCTGGAGAAATAGCATGGAGGTAAGGCTTTCATGTAAAAGGTCATCGGTTCAAATTCCGAAGTCCTATATGGTCCCCCGTGGCTGCCAGGAGCAATTTCTGAACATGGAGCCAGGAGTAACCCCTAAGCACTGCTGGGTGTGACCCAAAAAAAAACCACCAAAAAAAACTTGTCAGAAATAGAGGCTAAATGATTATCTTTACCCTGATCTGCCAAACAGCAGTTTGATTACTTGACATGGCAAACGTTTTGTGATATCTTGAATTCTGAGCAGAGAATTGATTGGTTTACAAATTGGCACATTCTACAGATTCAATCATTGTCTTTAATGCGGTTCAAAGTTAAAAAAGGACAATAATGTATAAAACACACTGTGATGTTTAAGGACCATCAGTGAAGAGTTAAAAGAAACAAGATCTTCATTCCCACACAGATAAAGTATAGAAGTTTATCTGGGCTCAAATACTGTTCCAAGCAGCATTTTGCATTTATAAACCAAAATTTTTTTCTATTTCCAAATGCATTTAGTTGCATCATTTAAGAAGCTTCCGCTGGTTTTTAGTTAGAAGTGGTTAATATGCAGTATTATGACTGGTTTAAGATTCTAGAAAATTTGGTTAATGTTTTCTAAATGCTGAATGTACACAATTAAAATTATGTTCTTGTGGATTTATTTGAATACTAAGCAGTGCCTGTGTGAAAAAAAAATTTCAAAAATTAAATGCAGGGGCCAGAGCCGTAACACAGTGGGTAGGTGTTTGACTTGCTTACGGTTGACTCAGGTTCAATTCCTGGCATCCCCAATGGTCTTCCGAGCTCGACAGTAGTAATTTCTGAGCATAGAGCCAGGAGGAGTAGTAACCCCTGAGCATTGCCAGGTGTGGCCCAAACATCCAAAAAAAAAAAAAAAAAAATCAGGGACCAGGGAGAAAGTACAGTAAGCAGGCAAGGTACTTGCAGTTGACTTGGGTTCAATTTTTAGCATCCCTGAGCACTGCCAGGAGTGATCCCTAAATATATAGCCAGGAATAAGCCCTGAGCACTGGCAGGTATAGCCCCCAAACAAATTTCAAAAGTACATAAAATCTCAATTGAGGTCCTCAATAACAGATTAACATTCATTGTCGGTTTTCAAAATAGGAAACATTGATTTTGAATCTTAAGTAGAATAACCATCTTCTCACTGAAATTATTTCTCACATTTTATTCTTTTTATTGATAGGCTGATGCTACAAAACATTAAGTATTATATGTAAAATACGTTAATAAAAGTTTTGTGGAGGGCCGGAGCAATAGCGCATTGGTAGAGCATTTGTCTTGCACGCGTCTGACCCGGGACGGACTTCAATTCCCTTCCCCCAGCATCCTATATAGTCCCCTAAGCCAGGAGTGAATTCTGAGTGCATAGCCAGGAGTAACCCCTGAGCATCACCAGGTGTGGCCCCAAAACAAAACAAAAAAAACTTTTGTGGAAATTTTTCCTCTCTTGTACTTTTAAAGTACTGACTTGATTTTGTTCTTTTAATCCACAAAATGGGAATTAATTACTTGTATGACTCTTTACATAAGTCTGCTGACTTCTATATTAAAGAAAATTAGATATGTGGCTTAATCTGAAGCTAGCTAAAGAGACTATATATTTTCTGTAAAGGTGTTAGTAGATTTTCTTTTAGTAAGTAATAGGTATGCTTGCACATAAATCATACTTAGTATTTTTGACACAAAGTTATAGAAATATTTTCGATGATCTTATTTATTTATTTATATTTTGGCCACACTTGGCAATGCTTAGGAGTTATTGAGGAATCATGTCTGGCAGTGCTTGTGATATCATATAGAATGTTGGGATCAGGGCGATCACATGCAATACAAGTGTCCAACCTGCTGTACTTATGCTTAGGTCTCCAGAATTCTGTGTTTTTGATTTTTACTTAAATAGTATACTTTGAATTAGACATTCAGATGTTTGCTACTGAAATTGAAGAGGTAACAATTTTATCTATTTAATAAAAAATTAAGAACAGGCTTTACATTCAATTTGACAAACCATCTAAGACTATATATAGCTTTTCTTTTAGAAGAAATAATGTTTCTATTTATAGTATTTAACTATTAGAAAAAAGTTAAAATCTTGGAAATAAAATTTTAGACATTGACATTTACAAATTTATATCCTTTGAAATGATTCTACTATGCCAACCTAATTATTTAAGGTAGATCTTTGGAAGTGTTTTATTTTGAAAAGTGGTTAATGTTTTTTTCCAAAAACCTTCTTCAGTTATAAAACTTAAAAAATATTTTTAATTTGGAAAGGAATTTTATGTAAAGTCCATTTTCCCCTACTTTTATTTTAAAGGCAAAATATAAAATAGCATGGGTAGAGGCATAATTTTTATCTGTATGTTGTGATATATTTAGTGAAATCCAAAAAGGATATTTCTTACAGTTGCTTCTATAAATTTATATCTATGTATATATAACATAGCATGATTTAACTTTTTAATTTAAAAGATTTAAAGGATTTATTTATAAATAAAATCTTTAATTGAATCATCATGAGATATAGTTAAAAGTTGTTTATAATTTTCAGACATACAATATACAGCACCCTTCACCAGTGCACATTTTCTGCCACTAGTGTCCCCAATTTCCTTCCTGCCTGCCTACCTCTATGCCAGATTTTTTCCTTACCTGCTTCTGTGGCAGACATTTTTCTTCTCTCTCTCTCTCTCTCTCTCTCTCTCTCTCTCTCTCTCTCTCTCTCTCTCTCTCTCTCTCTCTCTCTCTTCCTTTTATTCCTTTTAGAGACTGTGGTTTTCATTATTGTTGCTGAAGGATATCATGCATATCATTTTATATTGTTTCTGATTTTCTTGTTTTATTTTATCTTGTTCATTTTATCTTGTTTCTGTTTTTCTTGTTTCAGTTCTGTCCAGAGTGATCATTTTTAACTACCATTGTCATATTGGTCCCTTCTCTACTATTTGTGGCAAGCTTTCTACCATGGACTAGCCTTCCTGGCCCTCATCTCTATTGTCTTGGGACAATACCATCTTTTTTTTTTTGTATATCTCACAAATGAGTATGCTTGTTTTATGTTTATTCCTCCCCTTCTTACTCATTTCACTCATCATAATAATCTATATTCATCAACCTATAAGAAAATTTTATAACTTCATTTTTCCTAACAGCTGTGTAGTATTCCATTGTGTAGATGAACCATAGATTCTTTATCCACTCATGTGTTTTTGGGCACTTGGGTTATTTCCCAGGTACACAATAGTCATATTGTATATAGTGCTGCAATGAATATAGGAGTACACAGGGCTTTTCTGCATTGTGTTTTTGGGCCCTAGAGGATATTCCTTGGAGTGATATTGTTGGGTCATAGAGAAGCTCAATTTCTAGTGTTTTGAGGAATATTCATATTGTTTTCCAAAAATGCTGGACCAGTCCACATTTCCACTCGCAGTGTGAATAGAGCCCCCTTTCCCCCACATCCACATCAGCACTGGTCATTCTGTTCTTTTTAACGTGTGCCAGTCTCTGTGATGTGAGATGATATCTCAAGATTGTTTTGATTTGATGCATAGAGATATGGAGCATTTTTTCATGTGTCCTATGGTCATCAATATTTCTTCTTTGAGGAAGTTTCAATTCATCTTTTCTTCCTATTTTGGTTGCTTTATATATCTTAGATATTAACCCTGTATTAGATGGGTGAATAGTTTTTCTCATTCTGTATCCTGTGAGGTACAGAAGCTTCTTAGTTTAATATAGTCCCATTAGTTATTGCTTTCACTAGCTTAGTCAGTGGTGTTTCATCCTTGAAGATGCCTTTAGAATCAATGTCATGGAAAGTCATGAAGAGAATTGTTTCCTCTATTTATAGTTTTAATTCTGATGTCAAGATAATCTATTTTGATTTGATTTTTGGGCATGGAGTTAGAGAGAGGTCTGAGTTTATTATTTTTGCATGTAGTTGTCCAGTTTTCCCAACACCACTGATCCGCTTCATATTTCTTGCCCTTTTATCAAGGATTAATGTATCATATGTGAAGGTCAGTCTCAGACTATTCAAGTCTTTTGCATTGATCTGAGAATCTGTCTTTAGCATGTCTAATAGCATGCTGTTTTAATGACTACTGCTTTATAGTACAGTTTGAATTTGAGAAAAGTGATGCCTCATCTTTATTTTCCCAAGGATTCTTTTAGCTATTTGTGGAGATTTATTTTTCATATAAATTTCAAAAGTGGCGGATCTATTTCTTTGAAAAAATGTCATGGGGTATCTTTGTAGGGAATTGTATCATATCTATATAATGTTTTGGAAAGTATTACCATTTTAATATTGTTATTCCTTCCAATCCATGAGCAGAGTATGTATTTCTGTTTCCTTGCTTCCTCTTTTATTTCTTGAAGGCAGTGTTTTGTAGTTTTTTTGTATAGGTCTTTTACCTCTAATTATGTTGATTCTAAGGCACCTGATTTTCTGAGGCACTATTGTGAATGGGATTTTTAAAAGATATCTCTTCTTTTACATTATTTGCATATAAAAAGTCCATGAACTTTTGTGTATTAATTTTGTAGTCTGCCACTTTACTATACAAATCTATTGTTTCTAGAAACATTTTTGTTTGTTTGGTTTTTGGATCAGAGTCGGCCACATCAGGGACTCCTAGCTCTGCGCTCAGAAATTGCTCCTGGCATGGGACCATATGGGATTCCAGGATTTGAATCACCATCTGTCCTGGGTCGCCTGCGTGCAAGGCAAATGCCCTACTGCTGTGCTATCTCTCTGGCCCCTCTAGAAACTTTTTTTATTCATTAGGATTTTCTAAATCTAGTATGTCATCTGCAGACATCTTTGTGGATGACTTTGATAATGTTTTCTTCCCTATTATTTATATAAGCCTTTTCTTCCTTCCTGAAGAATGCATGCAAAGCTATAAATGTTCCTCTTAATACCACTTTTTTTTTTTTTTTGCTGTATGTCCTACAAATTCTAATAATTTGTGTCCCTGTTCTTCTTTGTTTCCAGGAATCTTTTTTTTTTTTTTTGGTTTTTGGGCCACACCTAGCCGTGCTCAGGTGTTACTCCTGGCTGTCTGCTCAGAAATAGCTCCTGGCAGGCACAGGGGACCATATGGGACACTGGGATTTGAACCAACCACCTTTGGTCCTGGATCGGCTGCTTGCAAGGCAAACGCCATTGTGCTATCTCTCCAGGCCCTCCAGGAACTTTTGATTTCTTCTCCAACTCCCTGTTTGGTTAATAGTGAGCTAGCTGTTAAATTTCCAGGTGTTCAAGTTATTTCTATGTTTCTGTAATTCACTTCTATTTTCAGTGCCTCATGGTCTGAAAGGATAACTGATACAATTTCTATCCTTTTCATTTTATGGAGGCCCAGCATGTGGCCTATCTTGAAGAATTTCCTATGTGCATTAGAGAATAATGTGTATTTGGCTTTTTGGGGATAAAAAGCCCTATGTATATATACAAGGGCCTTCTGTTCCATGTCCTCCTTTAAAGCCAGTATATCCTTATTGAGTTTTAGCCTGGTGGTTCTATCAAGAGGTGACCAAGAGGTGTTGAAGTCTCAAACTACTGTGTTGCTATTGTTGTCTTTCTTCAAGTCTATTAGCAGTTGTTTTAAGTATTTTGTTTACTTATTGGATGCATATGTTTGAGTGTGATTCCTTCCTGATGTATATATCCTTGAGTATTAAGAAATGACCCTCTCGTCTCCTATAAACTTTTTAAACTTGAAGTGTATGTAGTCTGATATTTAGTATGACCAACCCAGCCTTTTAAGGGAATTGTTTGCTTAAATGATAGTCTTCCAACCTTTGACTTTAAGTCTGGTTTGCTGACTATTCATATATGCTTCTTGCAGGTAGCAGAATGTTGGATTCAATTTGCTGATTCATTTTGTCACTGTGTCTTTTTTAATTTTAATTAAATATTTAATCATCATGATTTTAAGCATGATTGTAGTTGAGTTTCAGTCATAAACAGAACACACCCCTTCACCAGTGCAACCTTCCCATCACCAGTGCCCTCCCCCACCCCTGTATTTGAGACAGGTATTCTAATTCTCTTACTCATTAACATTGTCCTAGTTGTTAGTGTAGTTATTTCTGTAACTGCACTAGGCACTCTGTGGTGAGCTTCATATTGTGAGTTGGTTCTTCCAGGCCTCATCTCTATTGTCTCTGGGCATTATTACAATAATGTCTTTAATTTTTTTTAAAACCCATGCATGAATGAGACTATTCTATGTCTATCTCTCTCCCTCTGACTTATTTCACTCAGCATAATAGATTCCATATGCATTCATGTATAGGAAAATTTCATGAGTTCATCTCCTGACGGCTGCATAATATTCCATTGTTTTTTTTGTTTTTTTTTTTGGTTTTTGGGTCTCACCCGGCAATGCTCAGGTGTTACTCCTGGCTCCATGCTCAGAAATTGCTCCCGGCAAGCATGGGGGACCATATGGGACGCAGGAATTCGAACTGATGACCTTTTGCATGAAAGGCAAACGCCCCACCTCCATGCTATCTCTCTGGCCCCTCCATTGTGTTTCTTTAGCCATTCATCTGTTGAAGGGCATGTTGGTTGTTTCCAGAGTCTGGCTATTACTAATAATACTGCAATGAATATAGGTGTAATGAAGGAATTTTTGAATTGTATTTTTGTGTTCCTAGGGTATACCCCTAGGTGTGATATAGCTGGATTATATGGGAGCTCAATTTCCAGGTTTTTGAGGAATTTCCATATTGTTTTCCATAAAGGTTGGATAGCCAGCATTCCCACCAGCAGTGAATAAGAGTTCTTTTCTCCCCACATCCCTACCAGCACTGATTGTTCTTTGTGATGTGTGCCAATCTCAGTGGCATAAGATGGTACCTCATAGTTGTTTTGATTTGTATATTTCTGATGATTAGTGATGTGGAGCATTTTTTCATGTGTCTCTTGGCTATTTGTATTTCTTCTTTGACAAAGTGTCTGTTCATTTCTTCTCCCCATTTTTTGATGGGGTTATATGTTTTTTTTCTTGTTAATTTCTGTCAGTACCTTGTGTATTTTCGATATTAGCCCTTTAATTAATGGGTATTGGGTGAATAGTTTCTCCCATTCTGTGGGTGGCTTTTGTATCCTAGGCACTATTTCCTTTGAGGTGCAGAAGCTTCTCAGCTTAAGATAGTTCCATCTGTTTATCTCTGCTTGCAGTTGTTTGGAGAGTGCAGTTTCCTCCTTGAAGATGCCTTTAGTTTCAATGTCATGGAGCGTTTTACCTACATATTGTTATATATACTGTATGGTTTCAGGCCTGATCAAGGTCTTTAATCCATTTGGATTTGACCTTTGTGCATGGTGTTAGATAGGGGTCTGAGTTTGCTTCTTTGCAAGTGGCTGATCAGTTGTGCCAACAACACTTGTTGAAGAGGCTTTCCTTGCTCCATTTTGGATTTCTTGCCCCTTTATCAAAAAATAATTGATTGTATGTCTTGGGAACATTCTCTGAATACTTATGTCTATTCCACTGATCTGAGGATCTGTCTTTATTCCAATACCATGCTGTTTTGATAACTATTGCTTTGTAATACAGTTTAAAGTTGGGGAAAGTAATGCCTCTCCTATTCCTTTTCCCAAGGATTGCTTTAGCTATTCGTGGGTGTTTATGATTCCAAATGAATTCCAGGAGTGTTTGATCCACTTCTTTGAAGAATGTCAGGTTATCTTTAGAGGAATTACATAAATCTGTACAATGCTTTGGGGAGTATTGACATTTTAATGATGTTAATCTTGCCAATCAATGAGCAGGATGTGTGTCTCCATTTCCTTGTGTCCTCTTATTTCTTGAAGAAGGCTTTTGTAGTTTTCTTTTGTATAGGACCTTCACCTCTTTAGTTAAGTTGACTCCAAGATATTTGAGTTTGTGTAACACTAATGTGAATGGGATTGTTTTTTAATGACCATTTCCTCTCTGTCATTATACTGTGACTTTAAATTGGTGCATTTAGTTCATTGTCATTGAGAGCGATAACTGTCATGAAACTTTATGTCATTGCTTTTAGAAGTTTGGTGTGTTTGTGTTTGTATAGCATGATTTTTTCTTATTTCTAAGAATTTTAATATCTGATTTAATATTGACTTAAATCATATTTTCTAGATGAAGCATTGGATGACTTAAAATCTCAGAAGAAGAAAATTGTGAGTTAACTTTTATTTAAATTTAATTTATCTAAAGCTAACTAGAAATGGAATAATTTATGTTGTATGTAATGACTCTTCAAGGAACAAATATATTCTTAGATATCATTTTAGTGATGAAGCTAAATTATGAATAATTTGCAAGTTAATAATGATGGACAGAAAAAGGCAAGTCAGACTTTTGTGATTTGAAACTCCTTATCAGTTGGAAGCTAAGCGGTAAATAAATGTGAATCATTTTGGGAAACTATGAGACAGAGGGGTATGAAAATGTTTTGTTGGTATCAAAAGGACAGAGTATCTGTATATTTCTAGCTTTTGGGGTTTTGGCAGATATAAACCAAGAAGGGGAGAGGTCAATATTCATTGTGAAAGGCATATTTAGTTTGAACAGACTGGTTAAATGAGAGAGGATTTTATTTAATTCTTTTTTCATTTTTGGTCAGTAACTCTGATCATGTGGGTATTATGGGGCTAGTTAAATGCATCTGGTTTGTTTTTAAAAAGGCTAAGAGTTAGAGAATGAATGGGTCTGAAATATTTCAAGGTTGATATATAACAGGTTCTAATAAATGAATTTAACTGATAATAATAGTTTCTTATAAGTGAATTGAACTTAACTGATATTTTTTTGGGGGGAGTGGGACACCTGGCATGGCTCAGGGGTTACTCCTGGCTCTGCACTCAGAAATTGCTCTGGCTTTGGGGACCATATGGATGTCAGGGATTGAATTCGTGTCCATCCTGGGTCAACTGTGTGCAAGGCAAATGCCCTACTGCTGTGTTACCACTCTGACCCCCTTAACTTGTATTTGAATTCATATACTTCTTTCATATTTTGTGGCATGAGAATTTTTTTGGTAGCAGTACCATGTTATATAGGAAATGTAACCAGTTGCATATGATCAATGTATTGTTATAGCATGTAACATAACAATTACTTATAAAACTAGCAGACTTACAAGGGTAATATTAATATGAAAAATTATTCTGTGAGGGGCCGGAGAGATAGCACAAATAGAGATAGCATTAGGCCATTTGCCTTGTGCATGGCTACCTGGGATGAACCCTGGTTTGATTCCTGGCATCCCACATGGTCCCCCAAGCCTGCCAGGAGCGATTTCTGAGCACATAGCCAAGAGTAACTCCTGAGAACCACTGGGTGTGGCCCAACCCTCCAGTCCCCAAATTATTCTATGAATTGATGAAAAGAGAAACTGGCATGTAAAGTATTGATATTTCTAAGCACTTAAAAAGTTAATATTGGGAAGATTTTTTATTAGATAATTTTCAGTGATCTGTGAGGAAGTTATTAAAATTATATTGACAGTTTGCTTACCCTACCTCTAACCAGGCCTCAAAATTTTCAGCCTGAAACTAGTTCTGAGAGTTCCATTGCTTGGCATCTCTTTTGAGATTTATCATGGAACTGTGAAGCTGGGCTATTTACATGGTGGATGCGACATTTTTGATGGTTCTCAATGAAACACAGAAAAAGTCATAGCACATCTTTTTTATTTTTTTGGTTTTTTGGGCCACACTCATTTGATGCTCAGGGGTTACTCCTGGCTAAGTGCTCAGAAATTGCCCCAGGCTTGGGGGGGTCATATGGGATGCCAGGGGATCTAACCGTGGTCCTTCCTTGGCTAAGCTTGCAAGGCAGACACCTTACCTCTAGTGCCACCTCGCCGGCCCCACAGCACATCTTACCATATTTCTGATATTTATTTTGTATACATATTGAACAGCTAGAAATCAAAGTTTTGGTTTGTTTTTGGCAATATAGAAGGTCTTAGTAAAATAGAAGTTGTGATATGCTTGCTATAGTTTGTTGATGTGACAGGAAAAATTGAAAGTAGTAGTGGAGGTAAGGCATTTGCCTTTCATGCAAGAGGTCATCGGTTCGAATCCCAGCGTCCCATATGGTCCCCCGTGCCTGCTAGGAGCAATTTCTGAGCATGGAGCCAGGAGTAACCCCTGAGCACTGCCGGGTGTGACCCAAAAACCACAAAAAAAAAAAAAAAAAAAAAAAAAAAGAAAGTAGTGGTCACAGCCAAGCCACATTATCCCAATGTGATTTAAAAATATAGAAGGTAAGATTAGGGGCCGGAGCAATAGCACAGAGGTAGCGCATTTATCTTGCACGCGGCTTACCCAGGATAGATCTGGGTTCAATCCCCTGCATCCCCTTGGGTCCCTCCAGCCAGGAGTAAATCTTTATGGTCACTGGGTGTGGCCCAAAAAACAAAGCAACACAACAACAAAAGAAAATTAAAGTTTAAAAAGAAGATGCAAGAAAAACTCTCAATTAGATTAATAGGCTCAACTAGTAATAATGAACAATTTAAGCCAAGCCAGATACTTATTTAGCAGTTCTTGAAGGAATCAAGACATATAAGATGTTTTGTGTGTGTGTGTGTGTGTGTGTGTGTATGTCCCGTGCTATCTCTCTGGACCCATATAAGATGTTTTATCTGTTTAGCCCTGACAATTGGCAAATTCAGTTCAGGATTCTATATCTAAATGATTTTTGAGACATTAGTACTACAAAATAGTTTACTTAGATCATTCCTTTTAAGAGCATGATTAAAAGTAAGTTGGTGCTCTCACTCATTAATTAGGGAACAAAATTGCATTAATTTGATTGTTAACTGTGATATTGTTGCTGCTGAACTTAAATGCTGAGGCCTATTAATAGATGTGACTTTTTTAGAGCAATAGGACTAAGGACAAATTATAAGAGCACAATGCTAGTTAATGATTGTGCTGGTAGCAAGAGGAAAAAGAAGGGAAATTACTTTGGATCAAAAACTAAGTATGATTAAAATTAATCTTGTTCATTGATGATTAACTCCAATTAGACCTTCAGAAGCTTTTATTATCAAAATGCCTCCTGAACAGAAAACTTCTTTGGTATATAATTTTCTTTTTTAGGTTTCTGGGCCACACCTGGTTATGCTCAGGGATTACTCCTGGCTATGTGCTCAGAAATTGCTCTTAATTTGGGGTCCATATGGGATGCTGGGGGATCGAACCAGGGTCCATCCTAGCTTAGCGCGTGCAAGGCAAAATGCCTTACCGCTTGCACCACCACTCTGGCCCCATGGTATATAATTTTCTAACTCTTAAAACTTCTTTATTAGGGGCCAGAGAGATAGCATGGAGTAGGGTGTTTGCCTTGCATGCAGAAGGACAGTGGGTTGAATTGCGGCATCCCATGTGGTCCTCCGAACCTGCCAGGAGTGATTTCTGAGCATAAGCCAGGAGTAACCCTTGAGCGCTGCTGGGTATGACCCAAAAACAAAACAAACAAACAAACAAAAAAACCCCCCAAAAAACCCAACCCAAAAAACTAAAAAAAACTTCTTTATTAACAAATTAAGTCATATTTGCTACTTGATATTGATATTTTATTAAAGATTGTTTATATAGAGATGCACTCTTTAATTCAAACATATTTGTAATATAATTTGCAAATTTTTTAATAAGTAATAATAAATGAATCACACATTGTTCAAAAATTAAGTTAGTAAAATTAGTCATAGTGTTTTAAATATAAGAATTCTATTTAGGGGCTGGAGCGATAGGGCAGTGATAGGGCATTTGCCTTGCAAGCAGCTGACCCAGAACTGATTTGGTTTTGATCACCAGCATCCCATATAGTCCCCTGAGCCAGGAGCGATTTCTGAGCACATAGCCAGGAATGACCCCTGAGCATCGCTGGGTATGGCCCCAAAACAAAAAAACAAACAAAAAGAATTCCATTTAGTTATTAAAATAAAAATAATATTTTGTTACATAAATTGCTATGGTCTGAATGTGTACTTTTTACCATTCATGTATTTTGCAGCTCTTTCTGTTTTTGTTTTTTTGGTTTTTGGGTCACATCCAGCAGTACTCAGGGGTTACTCCTGGTCCTATGCTCAGAAATCGCTCCTGGCAGGCTCGGGGGACCATATGGGATGCCGGGATTTGAACTGCCATCCTTCTGCATGCAAGGCAAACGCCCTACCTCCATGCTATCTCTCTGGCCCTGTATTCTGCAGTTCTAAAAAATCATTTTAATTAAGAAAAATATTGCTACTTAATAGATAATCCCTCTCATCCACATCAAACAGTTCAAGATTTATCAAAATACATGAGTCACCTCTTTAAGTAACACTTCATAAAATTCCATTCTTTTTCTAGAATAGTATTTCTATATGGTATTTTCTTTCCTGCTATTTTTTTTTTTTTTTTTTTTTTTTTGGTTTTTGGGTCACACCCGGCGGTACTCAGGGGTTACTCCTGGCTGTCTGCTCAGAAATAGCTCCTGGCAAGCACGGGGACCATATGGGACACCGGGATTCGAACCAACCACCTTAGGTTCTGGATCGGCTGTTTGCAAGGCAAACACCGCTGTGCTACCTCTCTGGGTCCCTTTCCTGCTATTTTTAAGGGAATTTGTATTTTATCTAAATTATAAGAAAGATCAGATGAGAAAATGGTAAGAAATGTTTGTTTTTTTTTTTTTGGTTTTTGGGCCACACCCGTTTGACGCTCAGGGGTTACTCCTGGCTATGTGCTCAGAAATCGCCCCTGGCTTGGGGGGACCATATGGGACGCCGGGGGATCGAACCGCGGTCCTTCCTTGGCTAGCGCTTGCAAGGCAGACACCTTACCTCCAGCGCCACCTACCCGGCCCCCCCAAGAAATGTTTTAATCCTCTGAGAATTAACTTAAATTCAGGTAAGTGTTTCTGATTCAAAGGAATACTACTGCTGGGTGAAATCCAGAGCACGAAGTTCTGGCATGAGAAGCTATAGGTTAATAATGGATGAGAGAACTGGATAAGATTATGGATTAGAAAAGTAGCACCATTTAATGAGTCATTTTTTAATTTAGATCAACTATGTTTAAGAATCCGAACTCTTACAAATAGTGTTATTTTATAAATATCAATAACTTTATATACGTAGTATGTCTTATGTAAAATCTTGACATGTATACATTGTTACATGCATATATATGGAAATATATTCATACATGTTTCTGTTGTAATATATTGAATGACTAAAGACTTTAAATTCACAATCACAGCATGTGGTCCTAGATAGAGGTGTTCATCACACTGCAAAGTTTCATAAGTATTTTTGTGTGGCATTTTTAGATGTTTGAATATTAGTATAGGCCAGAAAATTTTATAAACACATTAACAGAAGAAATTAACAGGGAGAAATGATGTGATTATTATTATGGCATGCTTCAAAATCTCTTAGTAAAAGCAATATTTATTTCAACAGAAAATTATGGGTAATAGATAATATTTTTGTTGTTGTTAAAGACTGTTCTAGTGGCCAGAGAGATATATAGTGGGTTAGGTACCTTGTTCATGGCCTACTCAGTAATATCTCTGGTACCATAGATGGTCCCCTGAACACCACCAAAAGAGATCTCTGAGCACAGAATCAAGAATTCTGAATTCAGAAGTGTTCAGTGCCCCCCCAGCCAAAAAAAGGTTTCTCTAAGTTGAAGAAGGTTGTATATGCCCTTACTAATCTGACTAAATTAAATTCTAATGAATGATATCTTTCTATATTTAGAATGTTTGTCATTAAACACAAAGCTCAAAAATATTATTAGGGAATCAGGTGCTTTTCGTTATATTTTTGCCTTTTCTTGTGCCGCTGTTGTTGCAATGACTGGAAAGTAAAATCTTGATTTTTCAGATACTTGAAAAGTGTTCTTAATTTTGAAAGGATTCACACAAATAGGCATGGCTGTGTTGTTCACATCGAAATTTAAGAATTTTGTTTTTGCCAAACCTGGCTTATTCCTGACTATGCTCTCAGGGTGCTGAGATAGATTAGATTAGATTAGATTAGATTAGATTAGATTAGATTAGATTAGATGGATGGATGGATGGATGGATGGATGGATGGATGGATGGATAGATTAGTAGTGGATAGATAGATAGAAAGAGAGAGAAAAAGAAAGAAAGAAAGAAAGGAAGGAAGGAAGGAAGGAAGGAAGGAAGGAAGGAAGGAAGGAAGGAAGGAAGAAAGAAAGAAAGAAAGAAAGAAAGAAAGAAAGAAAGAAAGAAAGAAAGAAAGAAAGAAAGAAAGAAAGAAAGAAAGAAAGAAAGAAAGAAAGAAAAAGAAAAGAAAGAAAAAGACAGATAGAAAGATGGAGGTGTGAGGTAAGTGCCCTACTGTACTCTTTGCTCCATTCCCACTTTTTTGGGTTGTGTTGCTTTGCTGGTTCAGTGCTTCATGCTTGGCCAGGCTGCTCACAAGTGGTCTTATGCCTCTGGTTGCAATGTTTTCATGTATTCTTTGTAGGTCACACTGGTCTAGTTCTGGTGCTTATGCACACTACGGATCGTACTTCCTGTACTCACTAGGGATAATACTTCCTGGCAATGGTATTTGTACATTTTTTCAGTTGTACTCTTTAGTCCTGATATTTGGACACAAGTGACTCTTATGTAGCCAGAAATTGTTTTTAGCATCAAGGACAACAATCAGAGATTACAGGTGCAAGTGGCAGAACTCATGAGAAGGCACTCATCACTATGGATGGAACTTGGTAATTTTTATCATGCAAGGCATGTGCTCTAAGCCATTGAGCTATCTCCTAGGCTTTTTATCTTCTTTGTGCTCTTTAAACATTTTATTTCAGGATGGAAGTGGTGTCAAAGGATGTGGCTCAATGGTAGAAGTTCCTTTCCTATAGGTGTGAAGAAGTCATGTGTGTGATTCCTGGTACCAATTCACTTGCCTGGTGTGATTCCTATAGCACTGCTGATGGAATCCCAGTGCCAAACAAATTGTGTGATCTTTGACAAATTTAGTCAGGCCTGTATGAGCACCTAGCCAAGGTTGCTATATTCTGCTTAATAGCACACACAAGTGTGCAAGCACTATAACCAAGGGTGCAGTCCCTACAGTTCACAGGAACAATAAAGAGAAAGATGAAAAGTCCATTTCAAAATGAATGAGCATTTACATATTTGTAAATGGTATTTCAAAATTTAAAAAGTTTCGACACTGTATTACCAGGTATAATTTTTACATCTAAAAATATATAATTTTGGCAAATAATGTGAATTTATAATAAATAATGTGTTTGCCTTTTTAAATTATAAATTTGAAACATACATAACTTTATATCATATATGTCTACTATTTCACAGCAGTACAAACACATTGCAGAAAAATGATGCAGTACTTAGGATAAGTTATTATTTAAAAGTGTAAACTTCTGGGCCCGGAGAGATAGCACAGCGGCGTTTGCCTTGCAAGCAGCCAATCCAGGACCAAAGGTGGTTGGTTCGAATCCCGGTGTCCCATATGGTCCCCCGTGCCTGCCAGGAGCTATTTCTGAGCAGACAGCCAGGAGTAACCCCTGAGCACTGCTGGGTGTGGCCCAAAAACCAAAAACCAAAAAAAAAAAGTGTAAACTTTTATAAGTAATGCCAAGTAATTTAGTTTTGTGAGTATTGTTTCTTATTTCCAAATGCTGAAATGTTGGTTATTTGGAAGCTCTGCTTGTTTTAGACTCATTCTGCATAATTGACATGTCATTTGTGTTACCGTGCTAAGCATTGTCTTGAGCTCTTTCTCATATCTTATTTAAATTACACAACAGTTATGAAGAAGTTTTAATGTTTCTGCTTTCTACGAGGAGAAATTAAAGCTTAAAAAACTTGTTCAATGGGGCCGGCGAGGTGGCGCTAGAGGTAACGTGTCTGCCTTGCAAGCGCTAGTCAAGGAAAGTACCACAATTCGATCCCCCGGCGTCCCATATGGTTCCCCCAAGCCAGGGGCAATTTCTGAGTGCGTAGCCAGGAGTAACCCCTGAGCATCAAAAGGGTGTGGCCCGAAAAACAAAACAAAACAAAAAAAAACTTGTTCAAGGTTTTTTCTAGTTAATTAAGAATAGAGGAGCTGAGCAGTGGTGCAGTGGCAGGACATTTGCCTTGCATGCAGCTGACCTAGGATGGACTGTGGTTTGATCCCCTGGCATCCCATATGGTCCCCCATGCCAGGAGCGAATTTTGAGTGCAGAGCCAGGAGTAACCCCTGAACATCATTGGGTGTGACTCAACCCCCCCTCCTCCAAATGGAGATATGCTTGAGACATAGACCTTTTCTGACATCAAAATATCAAGTTCTGGGCGGGAGAGATAGCACAGTGGCATTTGCCTTGCAAACAGCCTATCCAGGACCTAAGGTGGTTGGTTCAAATCCCAGCGTCCCATATGGTCCCCTGTGCCTGCCAGGAGCTATTTCTGAGCAGACAGCCAGGAGTAACCCCTGAGCACCGCCGGGTGTGGCCCAAAAAACAAAACAAAACAAAACAAAATATCAAGTTCTCCCACCCACCACCACCCCACCTCACCACCACAAAAATAAAAAAAGAAAAAGGGAAGAAAATTTCAAGTTCATATAATTTCAGAATGTCTATTTAAAACAAGTTGTTCTGGGCCATGGATGTGGCCTTGCACACATTAGGCTCAGTTCCATTCCTGTGACCACAAAAAAAAAAAAAAACCCAAATTATTCACTTAGAAAATAGAAATAAGTATGCTAGTCTAGGCGCTGGAGAGATAGCATGGAGGTAAGGCATTTGCCTTGCATGCAGAAGGATGGTGGTTTGAATCCCGGCATCTCATATGGTCCCCCGAGCCTGAGCATGAAGCCAGGAGTAAACCCTGAATACTGCTGGATGTAACCCAAAAACCAAAAAAATAAAAATAAAAATAAAAAAGTATGTTAGTCTAGCTATTGTTAAAATTTATTGTTATAAGTAAATACAAAGGAGAATGGCTTTGTATCATTTCTGAAATAATTTTAAGATACACATAGATACAAATGTTCACTGAGTGATGGACTAGGAACCATAAGGATTTGATTGTGCTTTTTTGGTTTTGAGTTTTGTGATGTTTAAGGATCACTAATGGTATTAATCTGGAAATGTATTGCTTAAATTAGTAGTCAGCAGCTTCATGTAAATGTATTTCAATTTTTCTATGTAGCTTTTAAAATTTATTTAAAATTAAATAGACTTCAAGTCAGTTCATTAGTTGTGCAAGGAATATTTTCAAGTGCTCATTTATCATATATGGCTTAATAGCTATTGTGTTGTACAGCTATAACCATTTTTGTTATCACAAAACATTCTATTTCCACAGCACTTGTCTAAAATATCAAATGTTAATGTGTAGGGGTCAGACAATCAGTTCTTTGATATTTTATGTTTATTATGTTAATTTTAGGATATATTGATTTATGCCCTTTTTCTGCCCTCATTTCCACTTTTTCTCCATCTCTAAAGTAAAATTGCAAATAAATTATTTATACCAGCAAATTAAAATTACTCACTGAGAATTTATTGTAATTTTGAAATAATTAGGGAAATGATTCAGTTTCACTGTACCAAGGTTAATATAACCTTTAAATCCTTGGCTTCTTAAGTGTTGAATTGAGTGTTAATGAGTAATCTATTAACTACCATTGTGACAGCATATTTTAAACTGTATTTTTTAATTTGGTAAATCTGTTCTGCATTGCACTTAGAAATAAATGTCTTTTGAAATAAATGTGACTTTTGATGAATCTAAGTGGCTTTTAGTGATCACCAAGAAGGAAAGGTCCTATTGCAATTTTTACAAGAGCATTTTATTCTCTATATTAGCTGTTTGTCATAACCAAGACTATCTTATACTAAAGTTAAACCTTTTCTAATATTAGGCTGTAACTGCTAAAATGATATTTTACTAGTGATTACTTTTTAAATTAAACCAATATATTAAGCCATAAAGTGACTTGAGTGGTTGTAAATAAAATGCTATAATAATGAAGAGTTTTAATTACAGTCCCTTGAGCGAACATAGAATTCATAGTTCTTACTGTGTTCAGTCATCCCCCCAAAGTTCTTTGAATCTAAAAAAGAGGGGCAGAGCTTTGGCTTTTAGAATCATTTGAACAAATTCCATGGCTGTTCTCCCAGTTAGTGAATTTTCACTGCGTTTGCAGCAAGCTAATTGCTTCTGCTAATAAATAATCTAAAATCGATGCTGACAGCAGTTAATTGGCACAGAGATTTTATTCTGTAAAGCTCTTGGCTAACGACCTTCTTTAAATTAATAGCATTAAGTGCTATGAGGAAATAAATCTGAGGAATTGCCTGTCATTTGCTTGTCATGTCTAATAACTTCCAATAATGATGGCTGATAGATTTTTGCACATTCCATTATTGAAGTTGGTGCATGTAATTATTCTCCTCATTATATGTAAACAATTAGCAATATTTGGTATTTCCTTGCAGTAAAGCTGTTAAATATAAGTAACACATTAGAGGTTAGAAGCCATTTTAAAATCTGGATTTTAATTATGTGAATGTAGTATAAGTCTTTTATACTATCTGGATATTTTATATGCTGTTTATTTTAAGCTTTCAAGTTAAATCCTTTTGAATAGGACTTATAAAAGTAAGTAGAATGTATGTTTTAAAATGTGACTGTTTATGGAAGTTTTTGTTCACAGCTTGAAGAGGTCATGGAAACTGAAACTTATAAGACAGCTAAATTAATTCTTGAAAGGTTTGATCCAGACTCAAAGAAAACAAAGGTAGGCTGTGATAACATTTCTTTTTAAAACTAAATCATACATTGTGATTAATTACTGTAATAATACTATTGTAATTGACAGGAGTTTGAGCCCCCGTCTGCTGGAGCAGCTGTACCTGCAAGACCTGGACAAGGTAAATAACTTTGTAGAAACTGCTGCTGCTGTTGGAAAGATCCAAGTGAGTTCAAAAAGTGTGACAGGGGTGTGTAAAAACCTCTGTAGAATGCTTTTATGCTAATTTATATACCACAAATTGGCATATGACTTGGAGTGAATGCAGTGTTTATTTTGATTTATTTATGGCTTTTGGGGGATGGGTGGGGGAGAGTTCACACCCTGAGATTAGCAGGGCAATGTCTCTAACTGCTGTACTATCTCTTTGGCCTCTATTTCATTTTGATTTTATAGAAACACATTAAAGAGTTTTTTTACTAGCTTCTGAGATTAAATATGTAATCAATTTTAGTCAGTTGAAATTTAGATAACTAACATACTAATCTTTTTTAATCTTTTGTTTTTTTGGGCCACACCCAGTGACGCTCAGAGGTTATTCCTGGCTATATGCTCAGAAATTGCTCCTGGCTCAGGGGACCATTTGGGACACTGGGTATCGAATCTAGGTCTGTCCTGGGTCAGCTGCATGCAAGGCAAATGCCCTACCATTGTGCTATCACTCTGGCCCTAGATAACTAATGTTTTATAAGACTTTCTCCATTCAGTATTTCTGAAAATATCTGTTATTAATAAAGTTTTTTGGACCTGAGCCATAGTATAGCTGGTAGAGAACTTGCCTTGCATGTGGCCAATCCAGGTTTGATTTCTGGCATTCTATATGGTCTCCTGAGTGTAGAGTCAGGAATAACCTCTAGCACCTCTGGATGTGGCCCAAAATTCAAAACATTTTTTATAGTTTTATGATTTATTATTGAGGTTTATTATGAGGATTTTAAAGTGTTTTCTAGAGTAAACCATTTAGGAAGAGAATAAAATAATTTTAAAATGAGAAAAATCAAAATTATTGATATTGACTCTTTGAAATTGAATTGCCAGATTATTAGACACATCATTATATTATTAAACTTATGTAATTTTTTTGTGTGTTTTGTGTGTGTATATATATTTTTTATTTTTATTTTTTATTTTGCCACACTAGACAACACTCAAGGTTTATTTCTGGCTCTGTGCTCAGGGCTTACTCCTGGTAGGGCTGATGAGATATATATATATATAGTGCTAGAGAGTTAATCTGTGTCAGCCATGTGCAAGGCAAGCCCCTTATTCACTTTGTTTACTCTGGTTCTGATATGACATACATTTTAATAAAGGCATTATTTTATTAAAATTAAAATAATTTACCTCTCTCTTTCCCTAAAATTAAAAGATTTTAAATTAAAATTTAAAAATTATTATTTAAAAAGTTTTGTTAAAACATGATTTACAAAGTTATTCATAGTTGAATTTTAGACATATAATGTTCTAGCCCACTAGTTCCATCCCCAGTGTCAAACTCCCTCCATCAAAGGTTCCTTTGCATATCTCTCCTTCCCAGCCTGTCATCTTCACAGTTTAAAGTTTATTTGTTAAATTTTGGGTCTTTGGCCTGAGAGATAGTACAGCAAGAAGGGTGTTTCCTTAAATTCTACCTTATGTCTCTTTTCTGTTCCAGTATTTTGTTCATATTTAGTTGTCATGTCTTCTTTGGTTGCTTCCAGAATGGTGAGACAAATTTTCTGACTCACTTTTATTCTTGATAATCTTATAGTTTAGTCCTGACTCTTATTTATTTATTTATTTATTTATTTGTTTATTTATTTATGCTTACACTCAGTGATGCTCAGGGGTTTCCCTTGGCTTTGAACTCAAGACTTACTTCTGGTGGTGACTGGGAATCATATGGGATGCCAAGGATCTAACTTTGGTAGGCTGAATGCAAGGCAAGCTCTCTATCCACTTTATTATATTGCTCCAGCTCCAGCCTTAACTACTTTTAATAAGGAATTTTTATTAGAGTATGTAAATCTTAGAAAATTAGTGTAATTTTATTATACATACTCTGGGGCAATCAGTGGCAACTCAGGAATTGGCCAAGTGCTGCAGGATTGTGCATGGTTCTGAGCATCAGGTTCAATAGAACCTAGACTACATGGTGTCTGCAGAGGTGCTGCCTTTTCTGTCTCTGCAGTTCACTTTGCCTCTTTCCTTAGCTCTACTCTGGTCTCCAAAAGGGGGAAATATTAAGAGAACAATTGAATATGAAACTGAAACATAGGGATTATCTAGGCTATGGATATAAATTTAGGTTTCACCAGTATGTGGATACTATCACGAGATCGAGTAAGATTAATGAAGGATGCAAATGGAGAAGTAAAGGACTAAGGGCCTCACCTCAGGATACTCTAAGATGTTATAGGCAGTGAAGAGGAATAAGTAAAAGAAACTAAGAAGTGATCAGTGAGATATAAAACCCAGGAGAGTGGAGAGTCCTCTAAGAAGTAACAGTATTTCAAGACAGTGTTCATCTGTGATAAATAACTCCTGGCAAGTAATTTGAGAGTTGAATATTTATTTTAGCAAGGTAGTGCCATATATAGTATTTAGTTTTAGTTGTTTTTGTTTTGTTTTGTTTTGTTTGTTTTTGGTGCTCAAGAGTTACTCCTGGCTCTGAGCTCAGAAATCGCTCCTGGCAGGCTCCGGGAACCATTTGGGATGCCGGGATTCAAATCAACATTAGTCCTGAGTTGGCTGCTTGTAAAGCAAACGCCCTACCACTGTGCTATTTCTCCCTTGTTTTATTTTTTTTTTTTTTGCTTTTTGTTTTAAGAGAAAACCTCAAGTACTAGGAATCCACTTACCAAAGGAAATGAAAAGTTTCTTTGGTGAAAACTAAAATAAAGGACACAAGGAAATGGAAACATATTCACTGTTCATGGATTGAAAGAATTATATCATTAAGAAGAGCATCCTATTAAATAAATTCAACATAATCCCCATTAAAATTCAATGACATTCTTCAAGAACATAAAATACTTGTGAAATTTGTATGGAACCATAAAACTCCCAGAGTAGCCAAGTAGTTAAAAAACAAAAAAACGTACACTTTGTGACTTGATATTACAACACAACATGAATCAAAAATGTATGGCATAGAACAAATGACAAGCTCTGAACAATAAAACAGAATTGAGGACTTGGAGGTAAACCTTCAGATGTATGGATAGTTATTTATAATGAAAGGACTAGCTGCAAGGAAAGCATCCTTAAAGTAAGTGGTGCTGGGAAAACTGATTAGCCTAATACAAAGAAATGAAACTAGATATCTATCTCATACCATGCACAAAGGCTAATTCAAAGTGAATTAAGACCTTGATATTTGACATATACCCCTAAAACATATTGAGGAAAAAATAGGCAGAGGAGACTTCAGTGGGCTAAGCAGAAAGAAACCACTGGAATTATATCCAACTAAAATATTTCTATATGATGAAAGAAATGATGACGAAAATAAAGAGACATCCTGCTGAATGGGAGAAAATGTCTTCATCTACACATCTGATAGTGTTGTTACCCAATATTTAACAAGCATTCTCAATGCCCACTACCACCAAAAGTTGAATCCCATCAAAAAATGAAGAGAGTAGTTCAAAAAAATGCATAAACCCTTCCTTGAAGATGGCCATTGATACATTCTTTTTGTACTTTTGTGCATATAACTTCATCTCTACTAATGACGTGGATAAGAGAAAACTCGAGTCTATCCTGCCATATCTGTGTTCACTGTAGTGCTTGGATGAAAACCAAGCACCCAGCAATGGATAGATAAAACTATGGTATATAATCACTGTAGAATATTACTCAGCTTTGAGAAAAGTCGAAGTCTTACCTTTCACTTCATCTTGGATGGAACTGGACAGTGTCATGCTAAGTCAGAAGGAAAGAGAATTTGAGAAAATAAGTCCGAAAGAATAGAGACAAGTAATAGATGATTTTTATGTGATATATAAAGAAACAAAATGAGGGAACAGACTAATGTAAAAACTTTGAATTCCTGCTGACAGAACTGAGAACCGAGGCTGCCAGTGATATTAGCGGGGTAGGGAGGAGGAGTCTTTGGGCAGTCCTGGAGATATTAGTACTCTGTTGGTGAGTGTTGTAAAGTGTCATTGTAAGCATAAAACAATAATACTATTTAATCTATTAGATATACCAATAAAAATTAGAAAGTAAAAGCAAAATAGGAAGGTTTAAGCAAACAGGTACAAAATAAAAAAAGTTAAAAGAACAGTAAGAGTATGCAACAGAAAGTTTGTTTCTACAAAGACTTGAAAATAAATATGACTTAAATTATAGTCTTATCTTTTACCAAAAGTTTGCAGGCCCCTTTAACAGTTAATAATTGATTGATGCTCTCCTTGGAGATCAGAATAATGATAAAGTAATTACCTATAAAGGTACATGGTGTGTGTGTGAGAGAGATACTTAAAATTGAGGAGAATGTGATGGTTCTTAATGGCAAGGCTTAAGACTAGGTTATGACCATAGAATTAAATGTTATTAGTTTGGAAATTGAATGAATTATGGGAGAATAAAGAGCTGAAAATAAATTGAGAAGTGAAAATAAGTTATGAGAGCTGAAAATAAATCTGTAACAAAATCTCCTATATTTGCTTTAAAACAAAGCCACTGCTACTTTCATTTTTACTTTTGTACATGATACTTTATCTCTACTAATAAGTTGAGCAAAAGAAAAGTCAATTGTATCCTGCCACGGCTAAATTTGAAATCAATAAATATAACATAAAAATTTAATAGCTCTGTCAAATGGATTACAACTTCTTATTTAAGTAGGTTTTAAGAGTTTACTCATTTTTATGACATGTATGGAAAATTAATGTAATCTTAATAATTTTTATCTTGGTAGAAAATTTAATGGTACTTCATATTTTGCTGTTGGGGACATATATTCAATTAAGAAAATCTGGTAACATCTTAGAAAATTGGATGCTGCCTGATGATACCCAGATATACTTATCTTAATTCAGGGACCACTTAGGCTAACATGGTACTAAGATCAAGCTGCCAAGAGACAGAAAGTAGTCCTGAAAACAACTCTGCTATCTTGTCCTGGACACATAATAACATTTAAATTAAGGTAAAGGACATAGACTTATTGGTACCCCTTTGTTCGAAGGCAAATCAAAGAATTCTGGACTTATTTTAAAACTGTCTACATGCAAGAAAGACATTTCTATCTATCCCAATCCATTTTTTGGTATTTAGCTTAAACACCACCATTAACATGAATTCTTTCTTCATCCCACCATTGAGGTCAGTCTTCCTGTTTGAATCCTCTATAGCAGGGGTCTTCAAACTACGGCCCACGGGCCACATATTGTATTTATTCCCATTTTGTTTCTTCACTTCTAAATAAGATATATGCAGTGTGCATAGAAATTTGTTCATAATTTTTTTTACTATAATCTGGCCCTCCAATAGTCTGAAGGACAGTGAACTGGCCCCCTGTTTAAAAAGTTTGAGGACCCCTGCTCTATAGCATATTGTTGGTTCATTAAAATGACTCTGACTTTGTATTGGGCTATTTCTTTGTATAACCCTTTATTGTTTTTGCTTTTTACCTCTGTATAAAAGGCTGAATCACCTTCAATAATATTCATAGTCGTTGCAGAGTAAATGTATTAAAGAACTATAAAGAAAAATCTGTTTTTAATTTGAAGAACAGAACCACAAAAAATTCTAAGATTAGCAACTTAAATTTTTTGCTTGATTACAGCTTTTTGTGCAATCTTTTGAATTTAGGCTGGAATTCCTAGAGTTTCAGCCAACACATAATCAACTGATTAGTCTTAATTTCATCTGTAACATAGTTACCCTTGCATATAGCAATATATAAGTTCTGGAGATGAAGGAGGTCATTCTTCAGCTTATCATATATATATATATATATAAAATCTAAGCTGGGTGATATTCAATTGAAAATTTTATACTGAAATGAAGGAGGGAAGGGGCCGGGCGGTGGCGCTAAAGGTAAGGTGCCTGCCTTGCCTGCGCTAGCCTTGGACGGACCGCGGTTCGATCCCCCGGTGTCCCATATGGTCCCCCAAGCCAGGAGCAACTTCTGAGCACATAGCCAGGAGTAACCCCTGAGCGTTACCGGGTGTGGCCCAAAAACCAAAAAAAAAAAAAAAAAAAAAAAAAAAAGAAATGAAGGAGGGAAGTTTATTCCCTAGACATTTGTTAAATTTTCATTCTACGAACATCCTGTAACTTTAAAAATGCATTTCTTTTCTATTAGTTCTTGATTGAAAATAAAATGTACAAATAAGCACTGTTAATATAGTAAGGATTATTTAAAAGTCACAAATGACAATGTATTATATAGTTTTATTTTTAATTTTTTTAGCTTTTTAATTTTTTTAATAATATATTTAAGCACTCTGGTTACAAACATGCTTGTAGTTAGGTTTCAGTAATAAAGAGAACAACTCCTTCACCAGTATAACATTTCCACCACCAATGCCCTCCAACTCCCTCCTTCCCCATCCCCTGTCTCTACTTCTTTGTAGTTGGGTTTCTGTCATCGAATGTCTCCAGAACAGGCATTCTGTTTCTCACTATCATTGTCATGGTAGTTGTTTGTGCAATTATTTCTCTAACTGCGCTCACCACTTCTTGAAGTAAACTTCTTCATGCCATGGATTGGTCCTCTGGCCCACATCTCTTTTGTCTCTGGGTATTATTATCATACTCTTTTATTTTTCTTAAATCCCACTGATGAGTGAGACTCTTCTGTGTCTATCTCTCCCTCTGACTCAGCATAATAGCACTATACATTTTAATAGCAGTTTTCTATAAAACTAGTTTGGGAAAGAACTCTTCAGGTCTATTGATATGCAAGTCAAGAATTAACAACTGGGGCTGGAGAGATAGCTTGGAGATAGGGCATTTGCCTTGCATGCAGAAGGACAGTGGTTCAAATCCTGGCATCCCATATGGTCCTCCAAGCCTGCCAGGAGTAACCCCTGAGCGCTGCCAGATGTGACCCAAAAACCAAAAAAAAAAAAAAAAAAAACCAAACAAAAAAGGAAGTAACAACTTTGTAGCTTGAGGGACTACAAGTAGTGTCTTGTATATGAGCGAGGGATATTATGAAGGATTTCTTATACAAAACTTGGGGGTTGAAACTATATAACCTAGCAAAATGGAAAGCCACTAGCAGACTTTCGTTTTAGAACACCTGTTAATTTCTTTATTTGGTAATGGAGAAAAAATATAGTTTGAAGAGAGAAAGCAAAGCTGAAGAAGATATGGAGTGAGATTAGGATAGCATCTAATGTTGTAAAAAGATAGGGGCCCTTCTTAGATAAAGCTCTGTTTAAATAGTTGAAAAACAGAATTAAGAGATATTTTACATTTACATGGAGAAGACTTTATGACAATTAGATCTGGAATGTGGAATGGGAGAGATCAAGATAACCCTTAGGTTTGGGGCTTATGCATTAGATACCAGTGTTGTAAGCAAGGTAAGGTAGAGAAGAATTAATGTAGTGAGTATGTATAATAGATAGGAATTTACTTATGAATATGTTGAGTGGAAATTATATTCATATGGTATAGTCCAAATGTAGTTGATTACTTGTATGAAACTCAGAAAAGGGTTGAGATTAGATAGGAACAGATTAAGAATAATTGTATCTATAGGTAATAGTATTAGACTATGTGAAATTGCCTAGGGAAAGAAAATAGAGTAAGAGGAACTATGGAAGAACCCTTTAATTTTCAGATGTTAGATGGGGTTGGGAAGAGGAGCCCAGGAAAAAGACAGATGGAATGATCAGAGTTAAGAGCAGAATTAAATTGATATCTTAGAAGTTGAAGTGAGGGAGGCTGGCATTCACTGTCAGAGTCTGTAAAGGGTAAAGTAAGTAGAAGATAAATGAGGCCATTGCATTTGACAGATTGTATATCACAGTAAGGACATTGTTGTCATAAAAACTTAGATTTGAATCCTGCCTCTATCTCTTTAATTTATTGTGAGACTTTTGGCAAATTACTTAGATTCTGAGCTTTGGTTTCTCTTGTTAAGAAGGATAGGATAGGAGTTAAGATAAGAGTTATCTCCCAGTTGGAGTTGGTCTAAATAGTAGATGAAATTAGGAAGCTCATGGAGTTCTTGGTAGATAACAAATAGGGTTTTGATAAGGAGAAGCAGCTATGATTATAGCAACAATGGTGGTGGTGAAAGTTTGTTGCTATGTTGGGCCAGAATGATAATACAGTAGATAGGGTGTTTGCCTTGCATGCTGCTGACTAGGTTTGATCTCTAGCATCCCATATGGTTCCCTAAGCACCAAAATGCTTGATCTCTGACTATAGCCTGGAGTAAGCCCTGATCACCACTAGTGTGACACCCCCCCCCCCCCAAGAAAAAACATAAAACCACAAAAGCCAAAAATGAAGGGTTGGCATCCAAAACAATTCTACTTTCAGTGGTGGGCTATGCTGTAGAAGAAAGAAAAAAAAAATCAAATTGCATTAGTTAAGGAGTTGGGGTCAGAAAGTCTTGCCTCTCTAGGAAGAAAGGGGTTACAGAATAATTTTTTAATTTTTTAATTAAACCATTGATGTATTGAAAAAATACTTTAAGTAGAGAAATAGGATGAATGCAGAATGAGAGACAAAGAAAAGAAAATTCATGCATTGAGGCAGACTAGACTGGGTGTGTGTGAGGAGGTTGAATGGAAACTGAGGACATTGGTGCGTTGGTAGCTGGAAACATACAGTGCACTGGTGAAGGGATGGGTTTGAAACATTGTAGACTGAAACACATTTATGAATGGCTTTATAACTGTGATTAATTTAAAAATTTTGGGGTTTTGATTTTTGGCTACACTTGCTGATGCTCAGGGGTTACTCCTGACTCTGCACTGACAAACCATTTCTGGTGGTACTCAAGGAACCATATGGGATGCTGGGGATTGAACCCAGGTTGGCTGTGTGCAAAGCAAGCACCCTACCTACTGTACTGTTGCTCTGGTCCTCAATTAAAAAAATTTTTTTTAAATAAAGGATCTCTGTATAAGATATAGGGATGATCGGGGCCAGAGCTGTGGTGCAGAGGTAGGTTGTTTGCCTTGCACGCACTTGATCTAGGACAGACCTCAGTTCAATCCCTGGTGTCCCATATGGTCCCCCTAGACAGGAGTGATTTCCTAGTGGATAGCCAGGAATAACCCCTGAGTGTCACTGGGTATGGCCCCAAAACCCACCCCCCCCAAAAAAAAGGGGTAGGGATGATGAAAATTTTGAAAAAGGAAAATATATGAATAATGGTTTTTATTATTGATTATTTAAAGGAACCACTTAATAGACCTGAATGTATGTTTAAAAATATAATTAAATAATTGAATCACTCCTAAAGATAGAATCCTATGAATCACCAACCATATTTAATAATTATGTTTATCAAGAGCCAAATGAGAGGCTGGAGCAATAGGAATTGCTATTGAATAGGAATTCAATACCAGGAATTGAACCAGAGTTGGGGTTGATAGAATTGAAAGACCTTGCATGAACTCATACTATCTCCCCAGCTCATCCATAATATAGTTTTCTTTACTTTATTTTTTTATTTTTATTGTGGTCAAAATGAATTGCAAATTTTTCACAGTAATATTTAAGGCACATAGTGACGATGAATGAAGGGCATTCTCACCACCAGTGTTTTCCTCCCTCCATCCCTGTTCCCAGCATGCATCCCACATCTCCCTCCTTTACCCCCCATAATGCTAGTGTAACTGTTTTCCACTTGTTTAGCTTATTGTAGATTGGGTATCTATTCTGTTGTCATTGACTTTGGCTTTGGTGTTCGTCTGATCATTTTTTATTTCCACTAAATGTGCATATGACTGTCTGGTCTATACTTGCAGGTAAGGCACTTGTTTTGCATGGGCTGATCTGGGTTTGATCCTAACACTGCATATGGTTCCCTAAGTACCACCAGGTGTAGTCCCTGTGCACAGAGCCAAGAGTACTGCCTGTATGAGCTCTGAACATCCCCTCACAAGTGAAAGTTGACTATAAATTTAAGTCTACATATCCTTATGTGAGTCATTTGTAGGCGTAAATAAAACTTCTTAATTATTAAAATCTTAATTACTGAAAAATTTCTGGGAACTAGAAGTAGTCACACTAATTCATAGTTCAAAAAAATCTTTTGTGCTAGGAAAAATAAGAGTGTAGTCTGAAGTTCTTCCAGTACTCATTATTTTAAAGAAATTTTAAAATAGAATGCACAAAATGCCTTTTACTTCATGTGAAGGAACTGTTGGTATCATCTAGGATGAAAACCAAGACCTCTTAACTCCGATATTAACCTCCTGCTATAGCTTAATATGAAAACAGAAAAAACTTTATAAAAACATTGGTATTTGAAAATTTGATAAATTAACGTGTGTATTTGTGTTATAGAACATTCAGCATAAGAATAATTAGTATTTTGTTGCAGTGCTAGGACCATACATGGTGATATTGGAGATGCTGGCTGCACATGTAATGCATGTGTTCTTCCATTTGAACCACATGCCTGACCTCTCAGGAATGATTTACTAGCAGACTAGAGTTCTAGGCTTAAGTTTGTACATAGACCATGAACTTACACATTTAAACAAGGTAGCAAATATATTTAAGAAAGCCTTTAATTTATAAATTAGTATCTATATTTAATAGTTGCTTTAAAAATCCTATATTGCCTATGATTTATCGTAACCCCAAGGACCTTTAGATATTGCTTACTTCTTCTAATTTATTAAATCTGTGTTCTCTCTAACTCCTTTGTTGATTACCTTGTTTAGTCTTTACGTATTCTCATTATGGGAAACTAAATTGAGAGATGTCATGAACTTGGAAAATGCTTATCTAAACAGTATGGAGCTAAAATTTAAATCTAGACAGGAGGATCACAGAATTTCTGATTTTTAACCACTCTGATGTTTTATCTTGTTTTTTTTTTTTTTTTTTTTTTTGGGGGGGGGTATTTTTTTGTTTTGTTTTGTTTCGGTTTTTTGGTTATTGGGTCACAACTGCCAGTGCTCAGGGGCTACTCCTGGCTATCAGAAATCACTACTTGGCAGGCTCCAGGGACCATATGGGATGCCGGGATTTGAACCACTGTTCTTCTGCATGCAAGGCAAATGCCCTACCTTCATGCCATCTCTCTGGACTCATATTTTATTATTTTTAATGGTTTTTTTATGTTTTATTATTTTAAACTTTTTTTTTTTAACTTGTTTTTCATCCTGGCTTACTAAGCAGTACTCAAGGGTTTTGGAGGTGGCTCCCAGTGATTCTCAGTCTGCAGGACCTGTAAGTCAGTACAGGAACCTGGGACAAAGCTGCTCAAGCTCTGTAGTACTGAAGGATTACTGGAGTCATACTTGGTGGTATTTGAGTGCCACCAGGGCCATACTTATTAGTCCTTGGAGTTTGGGGAGGAATATGCCAGAGATTGAGCCAGGGTTGGGATTGATCAACTTGGAACTCTCTTCATTAACCCTAATGCTTATACTATTTCCCCATCTCACCCACAATGTGTTTTTTAACCTTATTTTAAAACTCTAGTTACTTTTGAGTGACATGAAAAAGATTTAGATATGCTTTTACTTGGTAAGTTTGATTTTATGAACTTATTAGTTGGTCACTTATAAGGATGTTAATATATCCTTTAGTCAAGAGCTGATCTTATGGGATATTTCTGATACTTGAACAAATTGAGATAGAATGGTTGGTGTATCTTTTGGTGAATGTTTTCCTAAAATCTTATGAGAGTTATTATGATAGAGAAATGCAGGTGTCTTAAAGTCGATAAATCTTAGATTTTGGTTGGGGGGAGCTCCTAAGAGATAGTCAGGTAGCTAAGGGATGACTTCCCATGATTGTTGGCCAACCTGACTGGTGGTACAATGTGATAGTGCATAGATGCAGTGTTACATGAGCTCTGTGGTATCAGGGATTACCCAGGGGTCACCCAGGCCACCTTAGAGTGCTAAGGCATCTCCAGGGTTGTACTTTGACAGTGCATGGGGGACCACGTTATACCAGAGATCTAATCAGAGTTTTGCCTTTATGCAAAGCCTATTATGCCTTTTGCCCCTGTACCATCTCTCTGGCCCCATTCTAAGCTATTTAAAAAGAATAGAATTTAATACTTTACAAGATAGAGATTTGGTATCAGATCATTAGTTATTTTGAACTACGGATGAATTTGGCTTATTCCTTTTGTGATTTCTTCCCTTTGCCTAAGTTAAATTTGGAAATTAGTAAATTATCTTTTTTTAATGGAATGCTAGACTTGTTCTTTGCTAGTTGCAGGCCTCCCCTTTTTATATTAGGAGATGAGTGATGTTAAAGAATGCTTCAGTTAATTTCTTCATGGTATACTACATTCAGAGGAATCAATCTCACGTCTTCAGGAAGTAAAATAATATAATTTCACTTAATCTAGTTTATTATATGTTAAACTTATTTATCTGGAAGAGTTAAACTTTATCTAGTTCATAATATTTGTTGTCTGGTTTTGTTTATTGTTTTTATTTATTTGCTTCCTGGGATAAAACCCAGGGCTGCATATGTGAAAAGCATGCTCTCTACCACTGAGCTACATTTCTTGCCCCAAAGTTCAAGTGATCAGTTCTGAATCTCACTGATCTCAGTACCTTTTGCAAATTTTAATGACTTTTCTAATGTGTAGTGGTATTATTAATCTATTAAGGTGTTCTTTTAAATTAAAAGATAATTAAGTGAGATAATTTGCAAAGGATATCAAGATAAATAGATTTATCCACATAAAATCTGAAATTGATATATATTTCTTGGTAAATAGCAAAATTTAAAGACATCCATTTATGTATTGAAGACATGCTTGTAATTTATTATAGTAATTTGGTTAGAGACTAAATACTAGTGGAAAATTATTTGGTTTCCATAATTATTTCTGTGACATTTGAAAATGACTGTACAAAACCTCTATTTTCTGGGATAATAGATTTAGCAAATATGGACTAGCAAATATCTTATTTACTGTTCTATATTTACAGATGAAGAAACTACTCTAAGCTCAACACATGATGTCATGTAGCTACAACTAAGATTCTAACCTTACTACCAGAGCTCTAGCTAATGTTTTTTTTTTTTTTTTTTTTTTTTTTGGTTTTTGGTTTTTGGGCCACACCTGGTAACGCTCAGGGGTTACTCCTGGCTTGGGGGACCATATGGGACACCGGGGGATCGAACCGCGGTCCGTCCAAGGCTAGCGCAGGCAAGGCAGGCACCTTACCTTTAGCGCCACCGCCCGGCCCTAGCTAATGTTCTTGATTAGAATCTTGAATACAAAATTGTAGTATATTGAGAATTTGATTCTAGAGCTGAAATTTATATTGTAATGAAATTTAAAAAAAATTATTTAAACACTGTGGCTACAAGGTTGTTAATGTTTTTTTCCCCACAGATACAAAGTTGTTCATGAATGAGTTTCAGTCATAAAATTGCAATGAAATTTTAAATGAAATCTTTTTAGGTTTTAAATAGTCCATATGTCAAGTATTTGCTTCTGGGTTTGTGCATTTTCTTTTAATCATTTATGCCAATTAAAATTAGCTTCTATAAGTTTAACATACTATTTTAAAATTATTGATAAGTTAATATGATATGTATAATTAAAAATGCTTTTATTTTGAAGTTTATCTCTAACATTTATGTGATGGGAATGATGTGATTTAATTTTGCACTGTCATGTAGGTAATCACAAAACTTTTTGTTGAAGGGTCATATAGTAAATGGTCTCGGTTGCAATTATTCAACTCTTGTAAAGCAGCTACAGACAATATGTAAACAAAAGAGAGTAGCTATGTTTCAGTGTGTCTGGAACATTTGCCAAACCCTGTTATGGCAGAATCTTATACTTTCTTGTGACAAGAAGATAAGTTTTATTTATGATAAATAAATCATAAATAAATAAATAAATAAATAAATAAAGTTTTGCTGCTCAAAAACTTTACAGAGTAAAGTTTTTCTTTGTTGAGTGAATTGGCAAAACTATATTCCCCAATAGAACCCCAAAGAGTGTTACCAAAACAAAACAAAACAAAACAAAAAAAAAAACATAAAACCACAGTGTAAAGGAGAATCTGACTGGAATCTAATAAGGAAGAATACCCTCTGGAGCCTGTAGATAGCTCAAGGGACCCGAGCATATGCTTTGTGTGCAAGTGTCAAAGGTTTGATCCTAAGCACCTGGTTCTCCACGCATCTCTGGGTGTGGCACAAAAATGGAAGAAGGAAAAAAATGAAGAATACTTTTTAGCATGTCTGACTACTTAGATTAATTCTGTTATACAGTATTTGGTCACTGCAGATTATTTTTAGCATTAGGCTATCTTATAAATAAAATCAGTTTGAAATTTTTACTCAAATTTTGGTAAGCTTTATTTTAAATCAGAATTACTGTAAATAGACATGGCACATAATTGGGTAATTTTATTTTAAGTTTATTTTGAGAAATGTTGTCAGTAGAGTGAAATCAAGGCTTGTAGTGTATAGGTTTAGAATTGGAGTACTCTGGGATTGACAGTTTTCAAAGTTAAATTTATGGATTTTTTTTTGGAGGGAGCCACACCTCGTGGTGTTCAGGGGTTACTCCTGGCTTTGTGCTCTGAAATAACTCCTGGCAAGCTTGGGACCACATGGGATGCCGGGAAATCAAACCCAGGTCAGCCGCATGCAAGGCAAACGCCCTACCTGTCGTGTGCGATTGCTTCACCCCTCTATGGAGGTTTTTTTTTTTTTTTTTTTTGGTTTTTGGGCCACACCCGGCGGTGCTCAGGGGTTACTCCTGGCTGTCTGCTCAGAAATAGCTCCTGGCAGGCACGGGACCATATGGGACACCGAGATTTGAACCAACCACCTTTGGTCCTGGATCGGCTGCTTGCAAGGCAAATGCTGCTGTGCTGTCTCTCCGGGCCCCTCTATGGAGTTCTTAATGCAAACACATTTGTTCCTACAAATGCTTTATGGTGTCACAAAATTTTTTAAATTCTAAGTTATTTTTGATATTGGTTAATGTATATTGGATGTTAAAATTTAAGGTAATCTTATTTTCAGAGATTCGTCAACGAACTGCTGCTCAAAGAAATCTTTCTCCAGCACCAGCAAGCTCTAGCCTGGGCCCTGCTCCTCAAGGTCCGGTATCTCCTGGACCACCAAAAGACTCTTCAGCTCCTGGTGGACCCCCAGAAAGATCTGCGACTCCAGGTCTGTCATCAAGCGTGATACCAAGACGTCTCGGATCCCCTGCTACTTCAGTACCTGGAATGGGTAAACAGAGCACTTAATGTTATTTACAGTTTATATTGTTTTCTCTGGTTACCAATAAAATGGGCCATTTTCAGACAGCAAGGAAATGGCATTTCATTTGGAAATAGCAGAGCAGTTATCTGATTAAGCAAGAGTTCCATATTCAATTAGCCATAACTCTTTACAGCTGGCACCTTGTGATACTGAAACCTATTTCTTGAGCTCATTTAGCTGTTATAGCTTCTTTGTTTAAATGGCAATAAAACTTTGTTGTATTCTGTAGTCAACAGTGTAGCATATCTTTTTATGTTCAATTTTAGAAGGACTCCAGATTTATACAAATTGCTGGTAGAACACTTCTGGAATATAGTTGTGTTTTTTTGCTAAAACCTTTGCATTTATTTTTAAACATGAAATTAACATTTCCCCCCCCCCGAAATTAACATTTTTATACATAATACATAATACAGAATATTACTCTGTAGTAATAGTTTGGTTAAAATGGATAGGTAGATATTTTTTCTAAATTTAAACCATATCACCCTAAGATATCCTGATAGATGTTTTAGTATAAAGTCCTATTAAATTAACATACTTCTTTTAATAATATTTTATTTTGCCTTTTTTCCCATCTTTTATTTTCTTCTTCATTTTGTGGGGCCACATTCAGCAGATTCAGGGTTTAGTAATCAGGGTTTGATTCCAGCAGTGTTCAGGTGAATATATAGTACTGGGGAGTCAAATCAGGCCTCCTGTTTGCAAAGCATTTACTCTATCCAATGAGCTATCTATCTGGCCCCTGGGTACTTTTTCTGCAGTATGATAAATCTCTAGAGGATGATCCCGTTTTGGAGTGTAATAGATTATATTACCATATAGCTTTTCCTTGGGATGTAATTGGAACATGAAAGTCATGTATTCTAACTGAAAACTTTTTTGGGGTTTTTGTTTTGGGATTACTCCTGGCTCTGTGCTCAGAAATTACTTCTGACAGGCTCAGGGGACTATATGGAATATGGGGAATTGAACCTAGGTTGGACGCTTGTAAGGCTCCAGCCTTAGCAGATTACTTTTTAGTCATAGATTTACATGTCTTTTTTTTTTTTTTTTTTTTTTGCTTTTTGGGCCACACCCTTTGACACTCGAGTTACTCCTGGCTATGCACTCAGAAATCACTCTTGGCTTGGAGGATCATATGGGACTCTGGGGGATTGAACCTCAATCCTTTCTAGGTCAGTGCGTGCAAGGCAAATGCCCTACCGCTGTGCTATTGCTCCGGTCCCTCAATGTCATATTCTTGAATATTAAAGAAAATTGTGTAATTTTAGCATATTATAATTTAGATTACTTTGGTTTTCTTGATTAATTGCTCACATATAATTTAAAATGATTTTGAGGTAAGTCATAGGTGTATCATGTATTCAGGACATTTATGCAGTGAAGTCAAGCAATATTAATACTGTTGTTACAGTAGATTTTTGCCTTGCTTTCTTTCAGAAAATGGAGCATAAGATTATAGAAAGCTAAACTATTCATTTATAAACAAAGCTGACTACAAAAGAAATATATACAAATCATAATTTTAAATAGCGATTGAAAAAGTCTTTTAACTTATTTCTTAGTAATCTTATTTAGAAAATATGCAAGTGTTGAATGAATCCCATAAAGTAAAGGGAGAGTAGTATGTAACCCTGGCTGGAATACATGTGACTCCATAATGGAGCATGCCATTATTGAAATAATACTTTTAAATATAACATAAGGATATCACAACAGCATGTATTTTGTGAAATTGATAAAGCAAATGTATTAAAATTTATTCATCTTAAATTTTTTACCTGGCTGAAGTTTATTAAATTATGTAACATAATGAGCAGTGTATTATATAGTTAAGATAGAGTTATAATGAGGTTGGAGCGGTGGCGTGGAGCAATAAGATGTCTGCCTTGCTGGCGCTAGCCTAGGATGGACCGCAGTTTGATCCTCTGGTGTCCCATTTGGTCCCCCAAGCCAGGAGCGATTTCTGAGCACATAGCCAGGAGTAACCCTTGAGTGTCAACAGGTGCCCCCCCCCCAAAAAAAAAGTTATAGAGAAAATATAAAATAAAACATTTTACTAAAGTTTTAAGTACAAAACTAGTTGTACTTTCCAGAATGAGTTAAGTGACTTCTTTTTTTTTTATTTTTTATTTTTTTTGGTTTTTGGGCCACACCCGGCATTGTTCAGGGGTTACTCCTGGCTGTCTGCTCAGAAATAGCTCCTGGCAGGCACGGGGACCATATGGGACACTGGGATTCGAACCAACCACCTTTGGTCCTGGTTCGGCTGCTTGCAAGGCAAACACCACTGTGCTATCTCTCCGGGCCCGAGTTAAGTGATTTCTTACAGAGAAAATTAATAATTCATTTTTCATTATGCCATATTTATGGAAGAGAATCTATTTAATGTGTATTACCACAGGGCTCCCATATGTTTGAATATTAATAACCAGCAGGTACTTGATAATTTGCCAAGCTGGTAAAAATGACCAGTATTCCTATAATGATTGCTCTTGATATTTTTGTATTTATTATAGTTATTTGTAATAGCATGCATATAAGATGTATTATTTTTAAAAGGGGTTTAAGCTTTTTTTTGGAGGGGGTTTAAGTTATTTTTAAAGAAATAAATTGCTTCATGTATCTATATTTCCTTTATGGACAGTATCCATTGTAAGTATGTAAGAAGTAAAATTTTCCAGTCAAAGTTAAGTTTGAATTAAATGCTTGTATTTATATTCAGGTTTTTGTTTGTTTTTTTGTTTTGTTTTGGTTTGGTTTTGGGCAACACTCTGTGACGCTCAGGGGTTACTCCTGGCTATGAGTTCAGAAGTCGCTCCTTGCTTAGGGGACCATATGGGACGTCAGGGGATCAAACTATGATCCGCCCTAGGTTAGTGCATGCAAGGCAAAGGCCCTACCGCTTGCACCACCACTCTGGCGGTGAAAATTTCATATTTTCTCATGAGATTGTTATTACTACTGGTAAAATAGTTAACTGATCTGATAAAAATCTAAAAAATTCTTTTACTAAGAGTATCAAAAAATTGTCTTAGAACATAAATTTTAAATTAAATTTAACATTTTAATTTAACTAGCTATGTGGTATCAGTTGAGCCTAGTAGTGCTGGGGATCATAAGGGTCACTTCAGCACTGTTAAGAGGTCTTTAGGGCTCTGTACAAGAGTGCTTGGCAAGCTATGTGGTGCCAGGGATTCAATTTAGCTTCTTTTACAAGCAAGGCTTATTCCCCTGACCTTTGCACTATCTCCCTGGCCTCTAGTTATTACTTCTTTAAGCAAGAATTTTAAATCTTAGAACATAAATCTTCTTTCCTAATTGCTGTGGCAAAGACTCTCAATGCTATGCTGAAAAATAGTGGTGAATGGATGACGTCTTGTTGCTGATCTTAGAGAAGACTTGTTTTTCCAATGAACATGATATTAGCATTTAATATGTTACCCCCCATTCTCTAGCTCCATTTTGTTAGTTTATATCATATAGGGATATTGCATTTTTGTCAGACTTTTTCTGTATTTATTGATATAAACATAGGATTATATTTCCTTTTATTGATATGGTATATCATGTTAATGTGTGTATTGAACTATCCTTGCATCCCTGTAATAAATACTTTCATCTTGACATATGATCATGAACAGTATGTTAATCTATTATGATCATCAGGATATTGGTCTCTAATTTTTTTTTTCTTTTTGGGGGTGATATTTCTTTGTTTTTGTATTAGGTTTATTGTTAGCTTCAAAGACACTTTTTTGTTTCTTCAGTTACTTTTGAGACCTTGAGAAGAATTGGTATTGGGTCCTCTTTGAAGGTTTCCTAAACCTGTGTGGACCGTTTTTTTTTATCTTGTTTGTAATTGGTCTGTTCCAGGGTGTTTTTTTTTAATTTTTTCTTTATTCAATGAATCTGGTTTTATAATTAATTATAGTGTGTGATCTTTATTTTGTTTTGAACTCTGAGTTCAAAACAAAATTTATTCTTTTTTTTTTTTTTTTTTTTGGTGGGGTAGGGGAGTTAGAGATCCCAAGTAATGCCTGGGTACCCAAGGGTTAATTCTGGTGATATGCTAAGCAAGGCTGGCCAGGAACTAGCTATGTGGTATCAGATGAGCCTAGCAGTGCTGGGGGTCACAAGGGTCACCCCAGCACTGTTAAGAGCTCTATAGGGCTCTGTACAACAGTTCTCGGCAGGCTAGTCGTGCCAGGGTTTCAATTCAGCTTCTTTTATAAGCAAGGCATATTCCCCTGACCTTTGCATTATCTTCCTAGCCTTTAGTTATTACTTCTTTAAGCAAGACTTTTCCTTTCTTTCTTTTTGGAACCTCTGTTATAGAAATGTTGCTCTTGATGTTGTTCTATAAATCTTACATTTTGTCCTACAATAATACTTTTTCCTTGGGCCAACGAGGTACTACAGGGTAAAGGCCACTTGCTTTACATGCTGCCAATCTTGGTTTGATCCCTAGCACTGCCTTTTCCTGCAGCCCTGCAGGCCCCTGAGCATTGCCAGGTACAGCCTTAGATGCCCTTCATCTCTGTCAAGTGTGATCCTTAAGAACCTCAAGTACCTTGCATCACAGGATCAAGTTAGTATTACATTCTTAGTCTCTAGCTTCTAACCTTCTAACCTTGTTGGCCAAGAATCACTTGGATTGGCCCTTATTTATCTGCTTTTTGGAGGGTGGATTTAGGCAGTGTTCAGGGAACGTGGAAATCAGGCTTCTTTTCTCTAAACCCTTTGAGATTCTTGGTCAATTGGGCTTGAGATTTCAATATGAAGACACAAGAATATGATGTTCAGGTACCTGGGACCTGGCCACATCTGGAACTCCTAAGAATTGTATTCAATATTAGTCATGGACTATATGGTGCTAGGGATCAAGACAAGGCAAGTGGTCAGGCAATTGCCTTGGATGCATCTTAACCTCTGTGCTATTTCTCTTGTCCCTATTTTTTGATTTCCACTATGTTTTCTTTGAGCTACTGATTTGATCTTTGACTAATCTCATTCTGCTGTTGACTCCCTTTAATTAATTTTTTTCAGTTTGGAATTTTCTCATTGTTTTCTTTATTTCAATAAATATTATTAGGATTATTGCTTCATGGAAGACTTTGGAATTCTTGTCTGGTTTTTATCTTCATCCACAAATATAGGTGAATTTCTATATTTCTTTACAATGTCTGGTGCTGTGTGAGGTTATGTATGAGGATCCATTTTTGCACAGGTCTTTGAAACAATTGAGAGCTTATCATCACAAATTCCAAATAGCGACTGATTCTGAGTTTTTATAGTTATGATCATACTGGGAATTTGTGGTCATAAATGCCCTACAGTAACTTTAGAATCAAGGTCTAGAGAGCCAGTACTTTAACATACCAAGAACTCACTGTTGCTGGTGTCTTACAATGGGTATTGTGTTGAATAGAAAGCCTGGGTGGTGATTTTGATTCACAGCCACTGGCGTCAAATAGTAATGGTAGTATTGAGCAGACCTGTATAGTCTCTTCAGCCATACAACCCTGAACACATCCAGTCTTGTCAATCTAGTATAATACCTACTGCCTGGTTGGTATCCTATAGTGAAATGCTACAAGTGCTTGCCTGGCCTGTAGCAACAAGTTTGAGTATTGGCTGTAAAGAAATGTTCAAAACTGTGGGTGACAGGTGCACCTGTATACCTCTCTTGAGTAGACATCAATGGTGACCAGTAGTGTAGTTACTCAGTGGCAGATCTGAGTCAAGTCAGTACAGGTGAAACTGACCTGGGGTAAAATCAAGGAACTTATGGTGTGCTATGCCTGGGGCTAGCAGTGAGTCAAACATACAAATCCCTGGAGGAAGCCTAGGTTTCAAAATTGTGTGTATCCTGAGGTACCTGTGTACCAAGATAGAGGGTACCCAGGTGACAACCAGAGAATTAAGTTCCTCTAGTGCAGCACATAGGTTGTTCTGCTGTGATCCAGATCACAGTGTGATCCAGTTTTCAGTGGGAGTATTCAGGTACTCTGAGAGCTTGAGTTTTGGAGCTGAAAGGAAGCACAGAGGGTCACCTTGCTGTGCTGTAGAAGGTCACAAGGTGCTTTTGGACTGTTGGTACACTTCCTGCTTTCTGGCAGTCAGGTGTGGGATTCAACTAGTCTAAGAGTGAGCTGTAGTGACATCTCCCTGCACAGTTGCAGGATGGCCTAGCAGGGGTCTCAAACTTGCGGCCCGCGTACAACATTTTGTGGCCCTGCCCTAGAGGAATCTTTTTTTGTTTTGTTTTGTTTTAGTTGTTTGGGTCACACCCCCCAATGTTCAAGGCTTACTACTGACTTTGCACTCAAGGATCACCCAGACTTTGCCTCCTGCGGCCCGCAGGTAAATTGAGTTTGAGACCCCTGGTAGGGTTATGTCAGCCTTGCAACTGTGCTGGGAGGTGCCACTTCAAACAGTCCTCTCCTGTTGCCCTGACATTTGATATACTTTAAATAAGTGGTTTTCAACTGCTCAACTCTCAGTCAATTGTCCATTGATAGAACACAAAAATTTTCCACTGGTGTGCAAAAGTAATATCACTGTTTAGCACGGGGTTTTGCAACTGTCCTCAAGACAGGTACTAGGACACAGGCATGAGCAGATTGAAAAACACTGCCCTAGGACACTATTCCTGCCACTGCCCAGTTAATAGTCACTCAAACATACCGTTGAAGCAGCTGAGTTAGGATACTCTTGGAGGTAGCGGTGGCATTCCCTTCAGGGATGGTGGAGAGTCCCTGCGGTACTGTGAATCCAATGGGGCTAATGGCTCAGACCCTTGACCTAGCCCTTTTATCTGATAGATAGTTGTTTTGGTTTTAGGGCCATACTTAGCAGTGCTCAGGGGTTATTCCTGGCTCTGTGCTCAGAAATAACTCCTGGCAGGTTCGGAGACCATATGGGATACAGGGACCAAACCCAGCTCTGCTGCGTGCAAAGCAAATTCTATCCACTGTGCAATCACTGTGCTCCTTGTCTCAGTTTTTGAAAGTATTATGATCATAGCTACTTTTAACAACTATAAGAATAGGCTCTTATCTTCAGAAGCAAGAACTTGCATTTGTTTTGAGGGTTTTTTTTTTGGGGGGGGGAGTTTGAGCCATACCCAGAGGCGCTCAGGGATTACTCTTGGCTCTGCACTCAGAAGTCATTTCTGGCAGGCTTGGGGGACCCTGTGGGATGCTGGAATCAAATAAGAGTCCTTCTGGGGTTGGCCATGTGCAAGGCAAAAGCCCTACTGCTATGCTATTGCTCCGGCTCCTAATTTTGAGTTTTTGATTTAATTTAATTTTGGGGGCCGCACCAGGTGGTACTCAGGGTTTACTTCTTCTGACTCTTAGCTGTTGTTTATGGGATGCCAGGGATTAAATCCAGATTGGCTTCATGCAAAGTTCATAATGAATTCCATTATGAAGATGAAACAAGAAATGAAAGAAAATATAAAGAATAGTCCTGTTCCAAGAAGAACTTTGAAGATGATTCAGCCTTCTGCAGATGGGCTTCTTGTTGGAAAAGAAAATGAATTGACTAAAGTCTAATTCAAAAAGAAACATTGGAATGACCAATTAACATTAAAGATTTCCAGCTTTGAAGTTGGCCCAATACATAGTGAAAATAAAAATGTTGGAAGAGTCACCCAAGAGGAGTATGATCTTATAATTTCAGAAAACCCATCCTCAATAAATATTGGATAGAAGTGGCAGAAAGACAGAGGAAGGCTCTCTATGAAGCACTTATGGAAATTAAGAAACTTTATAAAGAAATTGAACAGAAAGACAATGAAATATCTCCTGAAAAAGGAGAATAAGGAACTGGCGAAGTATCACAACTTGTCAAGTATATGGCAGGGGTAATTGAGAGACTGACCTATAAGCCACTGGATAACTTTGAATCAACAGATAGGAATTTGATTCTGAAGAGGAAATTATTGTTTCTGAAGTAGAAGACTCCAAGATTGGTACATGTGCTTAAGAATTTTTTTTTCCTGGTTCAAACATCACCTTTACAGATATGGAATCATAAATCCATATATAATTCAGCCAGGCCCCTTGGTATGTCAACAGACTATGAGATACTGGCGATCGAATCTGGGTCATCCTGGGTTGGTCGTATTCCAGGCAAATGCCCTACAGCTGTGCTATAGCTCTGACCCCTCTATAGCCACTCTTTTTTTTTTAATATAATTTTTATTTTGATCATAGTGGCTTACATATTGTTGACAATAATATTTTAGGTACATATTTACATAAAATCAGGGGGGATTCCCATCACCAAATTGTCCTCCCTACACCTCTGTTTTTGTCCTATCTTCATCCACAGATGTAAAGCTGTTAGTATATGAGTTAACTAACTTTTTTTTTTTTTTCCTGTCAAGAGGTTTATTGAGAGAGCAAGCAGAGTTTTTATACCCTGCTTCAGTGGGAGGAGCAAAAACATAGGATTGAAACTTAAACCAATCAGATTTGTACAGGTACAACGATTTTTTTTTTTAAGACTACCCCATATTGGTTTTTTTTTTTTTTATAATTTTTTTTTTATTTAAACACCTTGATTACATACATGATTGTGTTTGGGTTTCAGTCATAAAAGGAACACCACCCATCACCAGTGCAACATTCCCATCACCCAAGTCCCAAATCTCCCTCCTCCCCACCCAACCCCCGCCTGTACCCTAAACAGGCTCTACATTTCCCTCATACATTCTCAATATTAGGACAGTTCAAAATGTAGTTATTTCTCTAACTAAACTCATCACTCTTTGTGGTGAGCTTCCTGAGGTGAGCTGGAACTTCCAGCTCTTTTCTCTTTTGTGTCTGAAAATTATTATTACCAGGGTGTCTTTCATTTTTCTTAAAACCCATAGATGAGTTAACTAACTTGACCCGAGAAGTGTACTGCCGGACCTCCACTGTAGTTCTTTGTAGCAGAGCAGATAACTGTATTGCAAATTTGGCATCAAACATTCTTTGTTTGAACCCTGGGAGCTTTGTATTCAAATACAAATACTATATATTATTAATTTATGGTGTTTTATGTAAATAACATTTGCTCAGTTAGACTTATGTATTTTATAAATAAACTTCAGTTTACTATTAAAAAAAAAAAGATAAACACTGCCCCAGAGATCATTTTCCTATTGCCACTTGTTGATCCAATTTCCCTCCCCCAGGTGTGCACCTGACCATTCCCTGGGCAGAATTTGATATCTTAGAGTTCTCCTAAGGACTGTGGTTGTCACTGGGTTGGACCTCTCCAATGAGGGGGTGTCCTCAAATCTCTTCCATCTGGAGTTCCTCTTTGATCTGAGCATGGGGTTCTCCAACAATCATGAGACAAGTCTCACTTTTGGTGTAGATTTTTGCCTCAGCCACAGAAAATGCAAACACTCTCAGATTCTGTCTCATTGCCCATCGTGGCTCCATCTTGCTTCCATTTCTGAATTGGGTGTTGCAAGATATCTTTGCTGTTATCTTGGCTGGGTATTTGTGAATCCAAGAACAGTCCCCAGAATGAGAAATTACTTCCCATCCCCTTGTCCCCTTTCGGGGGAAGACCTTGGAAATATTTATCCGCAGCAAATAATAATCCACACAGACCAGAACGATAGGGTTTAAAAGATCGGGCAAGGAGAGCCAAAGAATCCTCCTGCAGCCAGCAGCTTTTCACAGAAGAACCCTTAACTCCTGTCCCTCCAGCTATTTATTCCCAACTCCACAGCGCCCCACCTGGAAGGGTTAGGTGGGGCAAAAGTCACAGAACAATCCTAAGGAAACACTTTTATATACAATTCCAAGAATCATCTTATGGAAACTTTTTCATATGCTACAGGTGTGAGGAAGCACACAATAAATTATTTTATGTTAGTTTTGTCTGTTTTAAAGTTTGTATTATTGTTTAGGTAACATGGTTGCAATAATGCCAATATTTATGCTTTGATGTACAAAGTTACTTACTATACCTTCACAACCAAAGTGTCCAGGACTCTCCACTACTGTCCTTAATGTCAATTCTAAAATTTTTATGTATTTGCAATCTACAAAGATTTATAAGAAGTAATACTTCTGTTTAGTTAAATCTTTTATAGATTCTGAAAAGCACAGGTAGTTCTGAATTAAATTTAAATAAGCGATTTAAAATGTAAATGTATTTATTTATGTAAATTATATGTTTTTCATTATTAACTAGGTCTTCATCCTCCGGGTCCACCTTTAGCAAGACCTATTCTTCCCCGAGAACGAGGTGCTCTGGATAGAATAGTTGAATATTTAGTTGGTGATGGTCCACAAAACAGGTAATGTGTACTAGACTTGTATTCAGATAAAAATGAGTAAAATATCATTGGTGTGCATATCTATCTATACTAGATATTCTACAGTTTTGTGGCTATTTCCTAACAATAGAACACAATTTAATATTTTATGCTCATGCAGAAGTATACATATTCATTTGTTTTCCAGTGGAAATTTGGATAATGTAGTGGTGATAAAATATAGAAAATGCATAATATATACACATAGAGAGATATTTTGACACCAATATGTGAAAATGTCATTTTTAGATAATTAAATTTTATGTGTTAGTACCTAGTGATAATTTCAGTAATCGTGAGACAATATGTGTTTGGCACTTAACATAAATGTTACTGGGATAGGTAAGGGAATTTTGTATATTGTAATCTTTGGGCTATGTTAAACATTACATGCATTTTTTTTATTGCAAGACTTATCAAAGTTTTCTTTCTGGGGTCATACATAGTGCTTAGGGGCTGCTCTTAGTGATGTTTAGGGGTCTATTCAGTGCTGGGGATAAATCCAGTGTACCTCATGCAAAATATATGCATTAGCCCCTCTAGCTGTCTCTCTGACTCATAGAGGGTTTAATAATATTTATTATGGCACTCCAAGAGGTTCCATTTTTTCATATCTTATTTGACCATAGATATGGGTTTTGTCATTCCCAGGAACACATTGTAATCAGCTGTGTTTTTGCTAACTTAATTAGCAAGAATATATTCATTTCACTGTTGCTTTACTTCATTTTAAATTTGACTTTAAAGTTGTTGAAATTTTTGATTTGTTGTTTCTAAAGACTTGTTTAAATCTTTTAGTAGTATCTAATTTTGTGTGACATATTTAGCTATGTTAAAATATAAATTAATTATGATGTCTCAAGGAATTTTTCTCATATGCTTTGTATTTATACCTGGTTTCTTTTGTTGTTCTTTTGTTTGCTTTTTGGTGTAGGTATGCCCTTATATGTCAACAGTGCTTTTCTCATAATGGAATGGCTTTAAAGGAAGAATTTGAATACATTGGTAAGAATTATTCAGATTTTAAGTTCTGTACTCTTAAGTCTTTCTATGCCCATTCTTATTAATGCCATTTATTTAGGGGTAGTATATATATATATATATATATATATATATATATATATATGTTATTCAGGCATGTTGTCTTTATTCTAGAACACAAAGGCAGGAAAGACAATTCAGGTTTCTTCCTCAGACAATGTGTATTCTCTAGGTTTAATAACTGGTTGTTGTCAAACTTTACTGTGCATGAGAACCAATTAAAGAGTTCACTTTTAAAAATTGTACCTAGGAGTCACCTACAGAGAACCAGTTTTAATTGATTTGGAGTGAGGTCCAGTCATCAGTTTTCATTTTAGAGCTCCTTAAATTTTTCTTTTTTGTAATTGCTATTAAAAACTACTGTACTACTTTATTGTGCTAAATGGTTGTACTAGGTGATTCTCAAATATAACAATACATTTTTTGGGGGAAGATTATTAAGTTTGTGGATGTTAAATTCTAGCAACTTATGTTTTTATGATTCTTGCAATTAGAAATGTAATTTCTGCAATTCACTTAAATTATTGTTAATATTGTTTTATTATTAGCTAACTTTTTAATTTAAAATTAATATTCTAGGGTCCAGAGTGATAACACTGCAGTAGGGCCTTTGCCTTGTATGTGGCTGACCCAGGACAGGCCTGGGTTCGATCCCTGGTATCCCACATGGTCTCCCAAGCCAGGAGTGATTTCTGAGCGCATAGCCAGGAGTGACCCCTGCACATCACTGGGTGTGGCCCAAAACCAAAAAAAAATTTTAATTCTAATTAGGGTCAGAGTGACAGCACAGTGGGTAGGGCATTTGCCTTTCATGCGATTGACCTGGATTCAACCCCTTATATCCCCTGTGGTCCCCTAAGCCTGCCAGGAGTGATTTCTGAGCACAGAGCTATGAGTCACCCCTGAGCACTGCCAGTTGTGGCCCCCCAAAAAATATTTTTTCTAATTTTAATAAATTAAAAAGCATGTTACAGAATGGTGCTAAGAGGGAGTTATAGGAGGTGGTTGGGAAAGAGCCTTGAGGCAGTGGTGGAGGGAAGCCACTAATTCTGGTGGAGGATGTGGGGTTGCAGTGTCATATGTTTGAGACCTGACTATTATTATTAGGAATATAAATCATGGGGCCTAAAATAAAATAATAAAATTGGCCTTCTATAGAACACTAACATTATATTAAATACAAATGTAAATTTCATACAGTGTAAATAGCTTGAAAATGTATTAAATGTAAAAGTTATTTTGTAAATTAAAAAAGTTTTTTTTTGTGGTTTTTGGGCCACACCCAGTGACGCTCAGGGGTTATTCCTGGCTAGGTGCTCAGAAATCACTCCTGGATTGGGGGACATTATGGGATGCTGGGGGATTGACAGTGGTTCGTCCTAGGTCAGCCGCTTGCAAGGCAAACGCCCTATTGCTCTGGCCCCAAATTTTAAAAATTTTAAATAAGTTTTTAATTTAAATTTTTCTCTACTTTATGTTTTTTTGTTTGTTTACTTTTGTTCTTTAAAAATTCTCTGCAGCTTTCCGATGTGCCTACTGTTTTTTCTTAAATCCTGCAAGAAAAACCAGGCCTCAGGCTCCAAGACTTCCAGAGTTTAGTTTTGAGAAGAAGCAATCAGTGGAAAGCTCAGTTGGTCCCTTGCCTTCAGAAAATGTGGTTTCATTAGAGAACCAATCTGGTGAAGGTATGATATATTAATGAAAAGGATTTGCCTCTTTATATTGTTTGCTATTAACAATAAAAAACATACTGCTTTCGGATAAGAATGGATTAGTTTTATAGGCTTTGAGGCATGTGTCTATCAGCTATTTACTGATAATATGTAACCTTTTGTGTCGCTGGTATGAAGTTTTATTTAAAAAGTGTAATTTAGGATCTGGAATTATTATAATAGTGGACAGGGTGCTTGCTATACCCTTATACCTGACCACCCAGGTTTGATCTTCAGCATCCCAAGTCCCACCAATACAGAGTGCATAACCAGGAGTAATCCTTGAGCATTACTTAGTGTGACACAAACATCAATGATCAAACAAAACAAACAAAAACCAAAACCTTTATATTGTGTTAAGCAGCATTAAGCAATATAGCACATTGAACATTGCTTATGGAGAGACCTTTTCTAATAATGCTTTGGAGATTTGACTTGTATTGTTTTCATAGCATCTTTTTTTCATGTTATTTTAATGAGTCATTCTATAAGGGTAAATTTTTTTTAATTTTTAATTTTTAATTATGAGAAGATGCAAAGAAAGAGGACAAGGTAAAGTTACAGTAGAAGGATAATCACCCATACACAGAATTCTCAGAAGAAGTCCCCTTGCTGATATCTTAACTTAGGACTTTCAGCCAAAGGACATTAAGATAAATAAAACAGAACCCATGTACAATTACTTTGTACCTCAAGTACCCAGATTGTAATACATTATAATATTTCTTAGCAGCACACAAAGCAATCTAAAGCCATAAAACTTATGTAACTCCTTAAACATTAAAGGCATAGTATTTTTTTTACATTTCCATGCACATGCATGTTAGTTTAAGTTAACCTAAAAAGTCTAAGTGGTTTTTTTTTTTTTTAAGGATTATAGTCAAAGGAGTGCAGTAAAAACGGTGTTAGAGTAGCAGTTATTTTTTGCATAGGCCCACCTAATTATGAGGGACATGGAAAGGAAAAACGTTGGCCTAAATACAAGGAGACCCTACTCCTGAAGTTTCCTGGCATAAGACCAACTCTAGGCTCCAGGCAAGCTAGTTTGTCCAATCCAAGACATTGTCTGTAGTGCCAATACACTTTTATTTTTCACATAGTCTCTGTTGTTGGTATCATGTTTCTGTATTAAAGATCCTGGAATCTGCATATCCTACATTGAAGTCAGGATGTGGAGCATCCTCTAGTTTCACCTTACAATTAAAGGGCAATGCAGAGAGCCCTGTCCTGTAAGTAGGTCGTTGTTGTTGTTAAGTCTTCTCAGTGTTAAGGGAAGTCTCTTTTGAGCAAGTCGAAGTCAGAGCAGTGGTAGGGTCTTCCCTGGTAGAAGAGGATTGCTTCCAGGTGATGTTATAGACAAACTTGGATGTTTTGTGGATGGCTTCCCTGGTTCAGGGGTGAATGGAGGATGCCCGTTCTTCTGAGGCATGTGCCAGGTCATTATATCAATGTTCAGGGTGTAAGGTACCATTGCACTACAAGATGTGTGTGTTCCAATCTCTATTAGATAAGATCTTATTTGTATGTATAGTATTTTTCCATTTTAATGTGCCTTTGCAAACAAGGAACAATGCCACTTGACATTATTAGCACATATGGGGGCCATAAGAATAAGTCCAACAATCCCCATGACATGGTTCAATCATAAGCATTAAACTGGGGGACTCTTTCACCAAAATTCCTTATTGAACAGCTCACAAAGAGAAGAAAAGATAAAAAAAAAAAAAGATAAAAAATGAATAGTCACTGTATAAGAGAATATTTAGTAAGACTTATAGCTTTCAGAGAAAAAACACAAAAATATTCAAAAGACATACGTGTCCATTTTATGTCTTTTGAAATAGTTGGGGGTTGTTAGTTCCAATGCATGGCTTTGGTCTGTGAGTAGAATTTGCGGTACTGAAGTTGAAAAGAGTAATGTTGGTTACTGCTGGTAGTGGGGGTGAGAGAGTTAAGGAGTAAAAATGAGCCTTGTAGGGGTGTGCAAAAGGGCAGAATACAAAATGGACATTCTGCATACGTAAAACATAACTTAAGGATAGGGAATACTCTTAATATATATATGCGACCCCGCGCGGTTTTGAACATGTAGACTAGTAAGAAATTGCCATTGACAACCTTAGTGCAACCGAGCAAATCTCAGCATACCCCAAGTTATGACCCACCATCCAGGAGGGACCACCCGACACCCACCTTGTCTGGCCACGTGGGCTGGCACCCAGGGAAGGAAGGCCTGGAGGCCGGGGGCAGAAGAGGGGATGACTGGGGGCCTATCAAGGCCCTCAGCAACCCAAGTTAGGGAGAAGGCCTTTGACATGGGGTCTCCCCAAACCCCATGCCGGCTAGAGCTAGCCTCCAGATCAAGAAAGGATTCGGTAGAGAGTCAGAAGCCAGGATCTTCCTGCCCTCCACCCTGTGCCCTTCCCACCTAGTGCTGGGGGAAGTGCGGGAAAAGCTTGGGACCCCATCCAGGAGGGACCACCCGACACCCACCTTGTCTGGCTGCCTGGGCTGGCACCCAAGGAAGGAAGGCCTGGAGGCCGGGGGCAGAAGAGGGGACGGCTGGGGCCCTATCAAGGCCTATCAAGGCCCTCAGCAACCCAAGATAGGGAGAAGGCCTTCGACATGCGGTCTCCCCAAACCCCATGCCGGCTAGAGCTAGCCTCCAGATCAACAAAGGATAAATTTTTTAATGAGATTTATAATTAATAAAAATTAATTTGAACAGAAAATTGGAATTGGAAAAGCAGTTTTGCCTTATTTTAATGATAATGTTGATAGAACTAGTATTCCTTTAAAATAATTTACAGAAATTCATGAGATTAACATTTTGACTTTGTGCCTTTGATATAAAAAAACTTAGATTAGGGAAATAAAATTTATAATAATTGGATTTTAGAACTTATCTGAAAATTCTATTTTAAAAATTCCTAGGTTTGTGAGAAAATGAAAATATGAAACAGTAGATTTGACTAGTAGTTACCAACTATTTATTGCTATTAATATTAGGATAAAAACTGTTTTTTAGGATTGAAGTGATAGGACAGGTGTAGGGAGTTTGTCTTGTACACAGTTGGCCTGGGACCAATGTGGGTTTGATTCCCAGCATTCCATATGGTCCCCCGAGCCTGCAAGCCATTCCCATCCCCTCCAAAAAAGAATTGTTTTTATGCAGCACTTAATTATGTAGGTTCTCGCTTTGGCAGCACATATACTAAAATTGCAGCAATACAGAGAATATTAGCATGGCCCCAGCGCAAGGATGACACGCAAATTTGTGAAGCATTCCATATTTTTTTTAAAAAAGAGATAATTATGAAGATGGCTGAATTATATCTAGGTTATTTGGGTGTCATGTCTGATATAAAAATGAATCTAATAGAAATTCATAGTTTATCATCCTTTTAGGTTCTATAAATTATTGTATATTATATATTTTATTTTTTATAAAAGCATTGAGTATTGGGGGAAAGGCACATCTGAGCATAATGTAAAAGTTAGATTTTTTCGATATTTGATGTTTGGTTTGAAAGCTTGAATATCTTTGCTTTTAACTATAGAGTGAACTTAATATGCATGTTGACTTGGGCGTGGCTTTTGACTTACTAACACATATCAAAATCCATAATGAGGCACTCATTTTTCTTTTTTTTTTGGTTTTTGGGCCACACCCGGTGGTGCTCAGGGGTTACTCCTGGCTGTCTGCTCAGAAATAGCTCCTGGCAGGCACGGGGGACCATATGGGACACCGGGATTCGAACCAACCACCTTTGGTCCTGGATCGGCTGCTTGCAAGGCAAACGCCGCTGTGCTATCTGGGCCGAGGCACTCATTTTTCAAACACTGAACCAAGGCTTGAACATCAACTTCAAACACACTTATTAATGAAATTTATTATTTTTTTTTTCTGAAGTCATGCTCTGAGCTGCATGCTATCACATGCAAATCATCTGCTGTGTTGTTATAACTTCTTGGAACTGAAAACTAAGAATGTCCTACTGTGAAGATGCCTACAGGAAACTGAAGTCCTTTCCATGCCTAAACTTGATGGTGAAAGCTAAAGTGAATATTTGAAAGCAAATAGTTGGAACAAAATCAAAAAGCAAGAAAAGAAAGAAAAATTAGTCAACAAAAGAAAGCAAAATTTTATTTGGTGGTGCTGAGAATTAATCAAACCTAGGACCTCACAAGGCAAGTGGGTCTACTGCTGACCTACACCCTCAGCCCCCAAACAAAATCTTGAGAAACAAAATTCCCGTGCTTTATGTCTTCTGCTAAAGTTGAGATGGATAGTTAGCAAACATCACCCAGCAATACCTTTACTTCTCATCTAATCTAGGAGGAACAATACCCCAGCTGTCTCATTTTGTTTCTGATATCTCCGGAATGAAGTATAACTGGCTCAAACTCAACCCTAATAAGGTAATGTTAATAATAGATGAAGACGAAATTTGAGGAAGGGTCTGATAACTTGGTAGAGTTAGTAATTGAAGCAACAGTTCTATTTGGTTAAGATCATATCCAGAGTAGTAATTTCTCTTTGGACTCATCAGTATAACTGTAAAGCACCTTTTACATTTTTGACTTTCCAGAAGACTGAACTGAAACTTTTCACCAAGGCTCCTATCTCAACACTTCAATAACAGTTACCAATTTCAAACAGGATCCTTCAGAAAATAACCAAAGTATTTGTGATTAAAGTGTTCTGTCAATGAAAGATGAAGCTGCATTTGTTTGAAATGTTAGTGGCATTCTAATAAGATTAAATTGAACTATTAAAATTAAGAAAATACCATCTCTATGACTTGCTTTTTGTATTGACATCCAATATAATATATTTAAGGACTTATTTATGATTTTTACATGCTGATACAGAAATTTGAGCTCTGAAGAAAAGAATTTTCTCCTTTAATTTTTCTATTTTTAAAAACTATATAGTTTCTTGATAGCACCAGGAGCTATAGAGAGTAAATTACTGAATTTACAGAGAGAAAGTTAATTTTCTTTCATTGGAATTTTTCTTTCAATTAAAATCCAATTATTTTTATATATAGTAAAGATTTAATAGAAGAATATTTTTTCCTTTTGTTTATTTATTTATTTATTTTGGGTCATACCCAGTGGCGCTCAGGGGTTACTCCTGGCTCTGCATTCAGAAATTGCTTCTGGCAGGCATGGGAGACCATATGAGATGCCGGGATTTGAATCACCGTGTGTCCTGGATCAGCTGGATCAGTGTGCAAGGCAAATGCCCTACCGATGTGCTGTCGCTTAGGCCCCAGAAAACTTTTTTTCAACCTATGGTGAAAGATCTTGAAATTAAAATTGAAGTTGAATTTTTCCTTGATTCTGCTACTGGAAGATTGATGATGTACAATACTAAAATTGGTAGGGGACACTTATTAAAACAGAAAATTGAATCTTGGAAAGTTTTCAACAAAGAAAGAATCCTAGATGAAGTTTCTCCCATTAAGGAAAATCCCATTGAGGATCACTTGATTTCTTAAACTTTGAAAGGTGAAAGGGTGTATACAAGAATTTAGGACTATGAATTTTATTTTTAACATAAGCAAACAAGATTTGGGATGGCAAAACAGTGACTCATGCTTAGGTTCCATGTTTTCTTATAAGTAGTAAGAATGATCATATGTGAGATATCTACATTTCTTATTAAGGAAAAAAGAAACTTTTCAAAATACCTTTCTATAGTATCCTTTTTGTTAGATATAGTTTCTACAGTGGTAGTATGCTAGTAGAATATTTTAGATTTGCATATTTGAAATGTGCTAATATTGATTTTATTGCCTAGTTGTATTTGTCTATATTTTATGTAGTAGTCCTAGTGAAAAAGTATATTTAACTGGAAATAGTTTGCTAATAAAAACAATGGATCTAGTAAAAGCTATTTAAAATAGCAAGTTAAGTTTTATCTCAATGAACTGATTATTGTTTTTCTCTTTCTTTTAATAAAGCAATAGGTTCAAAAGGGATTTTTTTTTCTTAGTATTTTTGGCCATGATACTCTAGGACATGGAATCTTTTGTTGTTTTGTTTTGATTTGGGACCACACCCAGTGATGCTCAGGGGTTACTCTTGGCTCTGTGCTCAGAATTCGCTCCTGACAGGCCCCTGGGACCATATGGGATGCCGAAAATTGAACCCATTTCCATCCTGGGTCAGCCACTTGCAAGGCAAATGCCTTACCACTGTGCTATCATTCTGGCTCCCATATTGACATTTAAGGCATAGATCTTTTGGCCTTGTAATCCCTTGTTGAAACACTTTCACCTAATAGCTTTACATTATTGTTTATTTATTTGGTTTTAGCCACATCCAGTGGTATTGGGGCTACTCCCAACTCTGTGTTTGGGAAGTTGCTCCTGATAGTTCTTGAGGGACCTGTGGTACTGGAATCAAAACCATGGACTTTTATTTGCTGATTGAACTATCTATCTTTACATTATTTCTTAATTATGAAACATTCAACTAATTATTCACCAGTCATAGTCACACAATATTCTCTGGGTTTTATGAACTATCTTCTTATAAGTGTTTATAATTTAATTGAAGTTAATTTATTGAAACATTGGGTTTAGTTGGAATGAAACTATTATCTCTATTTTTAAATATAAATTGTGTTTTCCTTAAAGCAAAAAAAATTGGAAAAGTGCTTTGTTTAAAACATGAAAAATCAAAGACAATATATCCATTTTAACTTTACATTTTTTTGAATATGTTTGATAGTGCATATATGAGATCTGCATATATGATGTATTAGCAAGATGCATTTTGATGTGTTAGGAAGGAAAACATGTTTTTTATTACTGTAAAAAAGAATAAAAAGTAAGAATTTGTATAAACTAGCCCCTTTATAAGGGATTTTGAAAGCAATAACCTAAATAGAATTATGCCATTGTAAGAGCCAAATAAACCCTAGAGGTTTTATATTCTGAAATATTTCTGCTTGTTTGGGGTTTATAAGTACGGCAGTGGTATTCTTTGTACAGATATGCTCAGTTTCAAGTTTAAGTTGTCCGGTTTAGTTAAGATTTTGCTCAAATTAATTAGATGCCAATTGTTCGAACTTTAAAAACATCTTTTTTCACAAGAATATTGTGATGGGAATGAGGCAGGGACAGGAATGGAGAAAGAAGCATTCCATGGATCAGTTTTGCTTTATAATATTGTGGTATACTTTTTTTTGCACATGAAAGTTGGTTTTTTCAAACTTACTTTACCTGTGGATTAGGTTATTTAGACAATTTGGTTTCAATATTAGTCATAAACTGGTACTGAACAGGTAAGAATAGGTAGGCATATTTAATAAATGTGAGCACAGATATTGGTTTCTCTGTTAGCATTTCCAGACCAGATGTTGAGATCATTTATCATATAGACTATATCAGTAAGCTATTTTAAACTACAACATCAGAGGGGAAAAAAATGAATTTTTCTTTAATAAGCATATGGCTCCCCCCTAGGATGTAATACTTTGGGGATACATTTATTAAATTTATCATAGATTTTATATCATGGAGTTTAACGTTACACTCATTTGTTATTAAATTGATATGTAACATTCAGTTTTGTGCATTTTGTTCATTTAAATCCTTTCAACTCCTCACAAAATGGTATTTGCTTCCAAACATTTTGTTTTTTTGTTTTGTTTTGTTGGAAAGAGCACACCTGGTGGTGCTCAGGGCTTACTTCTGACTCTGCTTAGGAATCACTCCTGGGAGTCCTCAAGGACCATATGCAGTGCTAAGAATCAAACCAGGTTTAGCCCTGTGCAAGGCAAGCACCCTGTCTGTAGTGCTGTCTCTTTGACCCTGCTTCTTTTTTTTCTTTTTTAATTAATATCTTCATTTAAACACCTTGATTACAAACATGATTGTGGTTGTGTTTCAGTCATGTAAAGAACACCCCCCTTCACCAGTGCAACACTCCCATCACCAATGTCCCAAATTTCCCTCCTCCCCACCCCACCTTCGATGCTTCTTAATGTTAACTATCTCTCAGAATAGCTGGTATCTGCATTATAGCTTCATGATACATATACTTCTTTTTTGGTACTGTTGCAGGTATAAAAATACCTGGAAAAACAAAGCATTTTTTAACAGGTACTTTGTTTATTGTCAAGCTTCAGTTTTTAGGCTTTGATATATTCCCTGAAATATAATATTGCTGAGCAAGCTACATATCTGTTGTTATTTTCGATTTATGATGACACATGTGTAATGTATGTCTTTGATTTTGTGATTATGGATATTAAAATTCATTATATAGTTTGTCTTCTTTAAAAAAAATCCCAGAATTTTTTAATTAAATTGAACTTAGACGTATGATATTTGTTTCTGTAAATAGTTATATCACAAAGTTTTAAAATGACAAGCTTTGAACTTTAATAATGCTCTTGTTTAAGTTCAGGAGTGAGATATTCTGTCAGAGAATGATAAATTATGTAGACCTATGTTCACTTAAACATTTTTATTGGCGAGTTGAGTCTGAATTGTGAACCTTCTTTTTTTCTTATTTTTTTTTTTTTCATTACATGTGGCTTTTTGGTTTGTTTCAGAAGGCCTTCTCAATTAGAACATTGTAAAGTCCTTGGCATGTAAGTACTGCTCTGTGGCCAGACAGTTGTGGAAAACCATGACTCTTAAAATTCTACTCTGAATAAATCCGATGAGAGTAGAATTACAAATGGTTGGCAGTGTCTGAATTTCTCCACTGTAGAACTTTTTTGCCCTTGTGGCAGAAATGATATGTACAATGTTTGTAGTTTCATTTGCAGTTTTTGTTTTTTCTCATACATTTGAACTTTTAAAGAGCAAAACTCAGGTGAGTGCTTTACTACTTCGAATTTTTAGAGGGTAAAGATTCTATCAGCTGGTTAATAAAATACCACTTTAACCTCCTGTTTAAAACAACAGCAAAAAACATTTTGTGACTTTTGACATGTGAAATAAATACTTCTTTTTTAAATATTTTTTAAATCTGGGGATAGAATGTGCTTGATAGTAGTTTGTGAAAACCATGAATTTGTAAAACTTCAGTGCTAATATTTGTACATGTCATACATACCTTTATTTTTGCCCAGTATAGATTTAACTTATTTAACAAGACTCAGATCTTTTGTAGTTCAACAGGCTATAATTTGTCAACAACATTTTACTAATGTAAATTAAATTAACCTTTCCTCAAGACTTTTAAATCAATAGCATTTGTAATTTAACACAAATGATATGCTATGAGGCCAGAAATAGGTACTTATTTGAATAAGTACTTACCGGTTCATGTAGAGTATGGTATGGGGAGTTAAGTACTTGCTTCACATTATTTTCATTAAGAACATTAGTTGCTATTTATTATAATAACATCAAACAGAATATTCCAAAATTACTTTTGCCTTTAAAATTGGATGGTGAAAGCTTTTCCCTCGCATTTCCTTCCATTCCTTTTTTTTTTTTTTTTTTTTTGGCTTTTGGCTTTTGGCTTTTGGGCCACACCTGGTGGTGCTCAGGGGTCACTCCTGGCTGTCTGCTCAGAAATAGCTCCTGGCAGGCACAGGGGACCTTATGGGACACCGGGATTCGAACCAACCACCTTTGGTCCTGGATCGGCTGCTTGCAAGGCAAACGCCGCTGCGCTACCTTCCGGGCCCCATTCCATTTTTTAAACAGTAAAAAATTAAAGGAAGGGCCAGAGTGGTGGCTTGGAACAGTGGCTCTTAGCAGTAAGGCATCTATGCCTTGCACGCACTAGCCTAGGACGGACCGCCATTCAATCCCCCCCACCCCCGGCGTCCCATACGGTCCTCCAAGCCAGGAGCGATTTCTGAGTGAATAGCCAGGAGTAGTAACCCCTGAGCGTCAGCAGGTGTGGCCGAAAAACAAACAAAAAAGAAATTAAAAGAACTATAATAAAAATCTTTATTGTAATAAAATTTTTTGATTTAAACTCAAAAGAGCTTGAATGGACCTAAATCCTTACTTAGCATTTGCAATGGAAACTGAGGGAAACAACTTTTCATTTTCTCCCTACCATTTTAAGTACGTACCATTATTTGACTCAGGGTTTTATTCTTGCGAGTTTGCTTTGCAGACCAAGAAGGGGAACTTGTCATATGTTTGGATACATAATCTCACACACACACCTAAAAACTCATGTCTGTCCACACAGGTATACATATATTATACATAGGGTACTTAGGTGGAAAGGAAGCAATTCTGGGAGTTAATGTCCCTATATTGGAACTGTACTGGAAATCAACAAACTGAGAATTAATGTATTTGCTTTGTTTGTCATACTATTTATATTATAGCACATAATCTGTGAAGACTTTTTATATATTTGGACATCAATGTATATTTAGGGATTTACTTTTAAGGAAAATATGTAGTTTTAAAAAGTATGTCTGTGAGCTTGTTTCTGTAAAATAATTTTATATATATTTATTAGAGTCTGTTATGGGGAGTTAAGTACATGTTTAAAATATTTTAAGGATGTGAGAATAGTCTACTGTTTTCCTATTTATGTACTTTTTACTTACCTTGTTTAGCCGTTTTAATATTTGGGCTCCTAAAGTTTAGCTCTTTATCTTTTCAGAATCTCTAGAAGAACCTGATGTTCTCAATAACAGTATAGAGGAGACAGATGAAAAAATATCAGATACAGAGCAGTCAGACCAAGTGATTGATAAAGCTTCTGACACAGAGGAACTAGAGGAAAAGCCAGAAGAGACCAAGAGTGAGGACACCTCAGTGAATGAAGCCAAATCAGCAGTTCCCAGAGCTGATTCCACTAATCCTGAATTAAGCAGAGAATCTTTGATGACAATGTAGTAAATGCTTCCGAGTGCCTTCAACTGGATATTTATAGCCTTGTTGATGTCTGTTACTGCTTTTTTAGGTGGTGCTTTTTTTTTTCTCCCCCTCTAAAGAAATGCTTGTTATCATTTGAATTCAGATTGTCTATGTCAACATGTCAATGTTATGTTTTCTGGGAATTAAAAGTAGAGGCAAATGATATCAGTAAAGTAAGGGTTTTTTTTTTTAATGTATGAGGACCCACACTCTTTAGATAGCTTTTAGGTTTTTTCCATTCGAAAAAAGTATACAAATCTGATAACATTCTTGTTTTCTATATGTGACCTGTAAATAATATCCATTTTGACACAGGAAGAACTTCAATTAGGAATGAATTCTAATGGATTTGTTTTTGAGGAATGAAATGTAATATTTTTAATGTCTTCATCAAAAATGGATAGATTTAAATTCTACAGGTATTCACCACTGGTTGACTGGCTGGAGGGAGGGGTGATGTCTATTTAAGTATTTACATTAAGCGGTATGAAAGTTACAACTGTAACTATATAGGCATTGGTACGAATTCTCAGTAAGAATGCAATTAACAGTCAAGCGCAGTGTTTCTTTTTGATATCTTTTATTTTGCAGCTGGGCCAAAGGCACACGATGTATATAATTAGCTTATGTTTACATATTAACTTATAGGAAACATCTCTGCACTTGACTGTACTTGAATTCTGTAGCATTATTTATATTTGTAAAATAATGATATATAAGTGAGTTTTGTGCTCTGTGTTTTTTTGTTAAGGAAAAAAAGCTGATATGGCAGCAGTTTTTTTCTTTTTTTTGTTAATTATCTGGACTTTTCCAAACAGTATTTTGGTATGACTTGGCTACCTGAATATTTTAGTAGGGAGAGCTCATGGTACAATATACCTGTAGATTCTGCTGAGAGCATATTATTATGCTCTTATTCAGATTTGTTGCCTTTCAAATTCAGGGAAACATTTACTTTTGGGGATTCTGATCAGATATTGAGCTTTCTGATTCAGGAACATGTTAGTCCATTAGTAATTTTTAATTTTAAGAAAATAAGTTTTGTGAAAATAGTAATTGATTTTAGTTCCTTGGATTTAATGTATATAAAAGATTACTGAAAAATATTTGGATTGATAATGGTAATTCTTAGTTCTAAATACATTGTGGTTACCTTTCTGACTTTTCATCTTTCTTTAATAAAAAAATAACATTGAAATCAAGTTATGCCAAAGGGAGGAATGCATTGGAATGGTGGATGTGGCAAATATTTCCAAGCTGTAAGCAGTTTATTAAAAACTGAATAAAATATTTGTTATTAAAAGTTCATCTTGTATTTTGACATTTATTTCTGACATAATAAGGAACCTAGTCTGTTAGTAATCTAAGGCAGAGTGGTTTTTGTGATTATTTAGCTGGGTTCAATTTCATGCTCATGTTTTGGTCTCAACTTCTCTGAGATTTTACATCTCTAAAATAGGAAGAATAGGACCAGAACGATAGTACAGCAGATAGGGTACTTGCCTTGCATGAAGTTGACCTTGTTCAATCCCCAGCACCTCATATGATCCTCGAGTATGCCAGGAATAATTTCCTAGCATCACTGGTGTGGTCCCCCTCCCCAAATTAAAATTAAATGTCAAGAATACTACTTGGAAGTATAGAGGTTTTTAGAATTAATTTATGAAATATGCCTAGCTTAGGGTAGTGGATATTAAGTTAGTAGTAGTTTGTTTTGGGGCCACACCTGGCAGCAGTAAGGTGATCCACATGGCTCAGCACTCAAACCACTCCTGGGAGGCTCGGGATCATATAGGATGCCTGGGATTGAACCTAGGTTGGCTGCATGCAAGGCATACTTCCTGCCAACTGTGCTTTTGCTCTGGCCCTAATTATTATATTTGATATCCTTCTGAAACATAAAAGGGTTATGAAATCTTCCTTTGCAGATAAAGAAATTTTTAAAAAGCACATGAACTTATTAGCTGCTCAAATTTTAACCCAAAGTTTTATCAACTTTTAAAAAATATATATGATTATTTAAGCATCATAGTTACAAAATTGTTCAGGATTGAGTTTCTGTCATAGAATGTATGCCACCCTTCACCAGTGCACATTTTTTCCAGTGCACAATGTTCCAGTTTCCCTCCCATCCTCTTTCCCACTGCCTCTACCTCTGGGCTGACCATTTTTTTCTCTCTCTTTTAGACATTGGTTTACTATATTGTTATTGAGTTATATCATGCCTATTACTTTATGTCCTTCCTTGTTTTAGGTCTCTACTTCTCAGAATCCCTCCAAAATGCCTTATTGAAAGCTTTCTTATCTTTTATTCTTGTCATTCTATGTCTACAACCAGTCCTGAGCCCATTATATGTTCACTAGTCCACAGTTCTTCACAAGAGTTTATGTAGGCTTTTGTTTGTCTTGTTTATTTCTGTATTCCCAGGACCTAATACTGTCCTTGACATTTAAAATGTGAGTAATATGTTGGTAAATATAGTGTTTCTTAGTCTATATTATCATTGGGTAGTATTGACATTGTTGAGCACTGCATTACATTTGAAATACTATTTTCATGTCACTTTAGACTTATCCCACTTTTATTTTTTAAATTTCTCTGGTCCTCTTCTGTTCCTTTGTAGACTTCCCTTCCCTGCATCCTTTGTGTGACTCAGATTCTCCTTAGATAGCCTTAAGGTATATCTTTAGGTATGCTAAAGCTCACTTAGAAGCTCTCAACTTCTCTCCCCATCCCCTTGATGAGTTTAATTGCCATCTGTCTCTGATGCTCCTATCTCCAACCTTAATCTGTTTCCTTCACTTCAGAGGTATGCATTTGTCTGCTGCAGGATCTCTGATGATCAATATATTCAAAAATGAATGCCATTTTTTGAGACCTTTAGAACATTCAAAACATTAGATTTCCATCTAATATTTCTACTATTTGAGTCAGAAACTAGAATCTATCCACCTATCCCATTTAATTCTATATCTTACCTGCCAGTTAGTCTCTTGAATATTTTCTCAATTATGTGTGCATTTCTTTATCCTATTACCATTAATGTTAATAATGATAGTAGACATTTTGAATCTTTATTCTATGACAGTTGAGATGGTAACATATTCCTTGGCAGCAATTTTTTTTTTTTTTTTTTTTTTTTTTTTTTTACTATATCCAGGAAATCTCAGGCTTTATTCCTGACTCTGTGCTCAGGAATCACTCCCGGGTGCCTGGGAACTTTATGCAGTGTGTGGGGTTGAAATTAGGTTACCGTATCTGGATTCAAAAAAAATACCTTATCCCCTGTCCTTCCTATCTCTGGCTCCTGTATGAAGATTTTTATATTTAGATTACAAAAGAAAAGACTGAGGTATAAACAGTAGATTTTATTGCAAAATGGGAAAGTTGGGTGGGATTTTAACAAAGACAAATGACTCCAGTGATCTTGTTCCTAATTGCTGCTGTACTGTTTCTCTTTTAGGCTTTCATCATCTCAAAACACCCTCTTAACTCTTTCCTTGTCCCTAGCCATGCCTAATTACTATCTGTTCTGGGTACTATGGTCTGTATCTTAATTTTAGTAAATTTAAATTTAATTAAAAATATAGTTTAAAATGTTTTTAAAATAGTGGTGCTGAACAATAGTACAGCAGGTAGGGCATTTGCCTTGCAAGTGACTATTCTGGGTTTGATCTCAAGCATCTTATACAATCCCACAAGCCTGGTAGAAATAATTTCTGAGCATTGCTGGGTGTGGCCCAAAAACCAAAAAAAAAAGTTTTAAAATACATTTTTATTATTGAGGTAATATGGTTATAATAGTTCTCACAGTCATGCTTTTGATGTAAAAAGTTACTACACTTGCAGTACCCTTTATCAAAGTATTCAAGACTTTTCTATACCACCCATGTCTTTTCTAATCCTCACTTCTTATCCCCAATTTAGTGGAGAAAGAGGCAACTTTTAATTATTTTCATTAGGTGCTGTGTACTGAGTGTGAGCAAAGCCAAATGAGTTATAAAGGAAATATGGATGACTGGCAGTTGATTTCAAGTTCTTTAAGTTTTTGTGTCACTCCTGGTGATGATCAGTGGTCCCTCTTAGTTCCAAACTCGGGAACTACTTCTGTTGGTGCTTGGGGACCATGTGGGATGCCAGGGATCAAACTCAATAGCCCAAGGCAAACACTGTACCCACTGTACTTTCCAGCCCCTCAGATCTCAATTCAATAAAGGGAGCAAAATGGGGGACAAAAACGATCCCAAGAATTGACTCATATTCTCAAAGTATTGGTCTAAGCAGGGGTCTCAAACTCAATTTACCTGGGGGCCGCAGGAGGCAAAATTGGGGTGATCCTTGAGTGCAAAGTCAGTAGTAAGCCTTGAACATTGGGGGGTGTGACCCAAACAACTAAACCAAAACAAAACAAAAAAGATTCCTCTAGGGCAGGGCCACAAAATGTTGTACGGACCGCGGGCTGCGAGTTTGAGACCCCTGGAAGCACTAAGGATTATCTAAAAATATAAACATTGGGATTGTTGCAGTAGTACAATGATTATGATGTTTGCCTCAAAAGTAGCTGACCTAGGTTTAATTCTTGGTAATCCATATGGTCCCAGAGTTTGCCCAAGTGATTCCTGCTCAGGAATAATTCATGATCACCAAGGATTTATGTGTCAAAACCATGTTCCCACCAAAAGTAAACATGTTTACTTCTATTTTCAACTGAGAGCAACAACTACTTTAAAATATGTTTCATACCTTAATATTTAAAAATATTATAATATAGTTGGAGTGTGTAAATCAATTGAAGAATTAAAGAATGGGAATAATTTATGAAATTTGAAATAATGATGAAGAAAATGTAAGTTATCTGGTATAACTGCAGTTCATCAGAAATAATAAAAGTGCTCTAGATACTTATGACATAAAGAGCTATTAAATATAATTCAAGTATTTATGTAAAGATGAACTAAGATAGAGGTGGTTATGAATTGATGAGCTGCTAAATCTTAGTTTGTAATTTTACTTGTTTCAGAAACTAAAGCTCAAAATACATTAACCATCAAGTTAATATATTCATCTCTGAATTTAGATAGAAATGCATAGAAAAGTCTTTGTTCTTAGACTATGAGCAGAGTAAAATATAAGAAAATTGAATTGTATTAAATTATAGTAACCTATAAAGGATCTGTCTTAATTTCTTCAGCAACAAATTGACACTTGATTTAAATACTATTTTAAATGCTTCTTAATGTTTTTAAATTTTACTGTATACGTATTTTCATAATTGTCTCTAACTAGTTAGTCTTTTATGAAATTTAGACTTCATTTAATTTTCTTATTTTTCTTCCAGGGGCCCTGTTTACATGTGATTTAATTTATACTATGTATGAGCTTTAATAGAGGAATATTCTGTACACTTCCATATTGCTTGATTTTTAAAAAAAAATCTGTTTTTCACATTATGATAAGCCTCTTTCTATATAGTTAAAAATAAATGCCTTCTCTCCACACACACTTTTTTGATAGTACGATTGATTGAAGTTTGAAGTATTTACATAAGATTCAAAAGTGTTCTCCAAAATGTTCCCTCTTAAATTAAAGTTTTTATTCCAAGATTATGTGAGAATAAGCCAATTTTTTAGCTGCCAGACACTTTTACCAGATCCCTGGCTCTTGATTTAGGAAAACTTGGGAAACTCGTTTACTTTTGTATAGTATATAATTTCTTTTTAAAGGGCAAAGAAAAAGTTTTGAATAGCTTCTCTTGGTCAGCCACTCTGCATTAGGGATTTTCACGTACATCCTCCAGCTGTGCACCACCACCAGTGAGGAATCTGACCCTGCAGGATTAAATAAATTCCCCCACTTACTTTATGGATTCCTTATTTATTTTGCTACCTGTTAATCGCTCTCCTTTGATAATTGAAAGGAGTAGTTGAATGCTCTTTTTCTCATATTTTTGTTGAAAACCCAAATTTCTTTTTTTTTTAATTTTTAATTAATTTTTTCCCTTTTTTATTGTAAGAATTTATTCAAGAGACAAAGTTGATTAACATAATGAGGAAAGCTAACAACAAAATATAGTGACATAACATATAATATAATTGATATAATAATAATACATGTAAGTCAAAGAAAGTTTCTGATTAAAAACATATTTTTTTCCATAATGGCTTACATATCTTTCACAGTAGTATTTTAGATACATATTAACATTGAGTCAGGGGAATACCCATCACCAACTATGTCCTCCCCCCATTCCAGTTCCCTTTCTACAACCCATATACCCCACCATCACCCTCCGGGCTGCTAGAGTAGGTGGACCTCTCTTTGTCTGGCTTACTATTAGTGATCACATATCTGTTTGGTCCTGGAACCCTCGTGTCCCCTTCTATTTAAGAGGCAGAGCTAGAAAAATCGAGGTATGTGGTTTTTTTTGAAGGCAAGAAAAGCAATAGAATGGGGTACAAAATAAGAGGGAAAAAAAGAGAAGAAAACCCAAATTTCTACCGTGTTCTCTGCTCTTAGTTCTGTCTAATTCTCATATTCCATCCTCCTGAATTTCCTTAATACCTAACACTGGATTATGAATTCTCTGAGGGAAGTGTCAGTTCTGGTTTTTGCTTATTTCTAGTATCTAACATAGAGAAGATGCTTAATAAAGTTTCTTTTGAGATCTAGAGAGTAGAAGGGTTAAAGTACTTGGCTTGGCATGAGGGTGATCCTGATTCGATCCATGGCACCAGATATTGTCCTTTAAGCACTACCAGGAGTGACTCCCTGAGCACAGAGCCAGGAGTAAGCCCTGAGCACAGCCAGGTGTGCTCCCATAAAGCAAAATAGCATAAAGAGCAACAACACAGTGGTTTGGTTGTTTGTCTTTTATGCAACCAGCCCTAGTTGGATCCCCACCAATCTATATGGTTCCTCCCCCTTTGCTTGCCATGCTTGATTTCTGAGCACAGACCCAGGGACAATGCCTCAGCGCCATCGGTGTTGCCCCCAAACAAAAACAAAACACAAAAATAAATTATTTGTTGTACAGAGTGGTATGGATACTAGTATATACAAAATGGGAAATGTTGCTTTAGTCTCAGAATAGAGTTACTGGGTGTGATCTTGCAATCTCAAAACCTATTTGAATTATTGAACAGGAAAAAGAGTCAGACAAGTTCGCTTTTACCATTTAAACAAAATCCAACACTCATTTGTCTTTCTTTGATCCATCATCTACGTTGCTTTTGAAACTCTGTATTACTAACTGGGGTGAGGTATACATTTTTGTTTGTTTGTTTTTTGGTTTGGGGGCCATATCCAGTAGTGCTCAAGGGTTGCTCTAGGTTCTTTGGTCAGAAATCACGCCTGACAGGCTGTGGGGATCTCATGGGATGGCAGAAATCGAACCCAGATCGACTTGTGCAAGTCAAACACCCTACCCACTGTGCTATTACTCCAGCCCCTGAGTTGGCTATTTTAGGGCTCATTTTTGGATATAGTAGACTTCTGATATAGTGACTCCTAGGGACATCCTGCAGAGTCAGATCCTTTCCAGCCTTCTTTCTGGCTGTTTTCTGTTATGCTCTGAGCACAGATGAGTATCTTATAGTTGTTTGATATATACTTGTATACTTATCTTATACTTGAGGGATGTTGATGTCTGATACTTGATCTGATATCATGCTATTCTTGTGAAAAAAATCTAATTTTTCTAAGATCCCATTTTACTTAGAATCTCTCAGTTTTCCTAAGCAATACCTTACTTTTGTTTTCTCTACTTGGTAGACTTTTGATCTTTTGTTATTGTCTATGTACCTCACTGAATTCTAAATACTGAAGATGGGTCATGCTTCTCAGTTTTCACCTTTTTACCTTTCTGCAGACACTACAAACTTAAGTAATATCAAAACCTGGTATGTTAATAGGTATATGTGGAGAGCAGGTTCATATACATAAGCAATAGACCTGACTTGATGAGTAACTAGTGCTTGGAGTATTAACTTCTTTTTTTTGTTTTTTATTTTTTGGGGTTTTTTGGGGTCACACCCAGCAGTGCTCAGGGGTTACTCCTTGTTCTATGCTCAGAAATCGCTCCTAGCAGACTCAGGGGGACCACATGGAATGCGGACCACTGTCCTTCTGCATGAAAGGCAAATGCCTTACCTCCATGTCATCTCTTCGGCCCCTGGTGTGTTAACTTCTAGTTAAAATTCTTAGAAATAAAAAATTTGGGACTAGAAAGTGAGCAGGTTTAGCTCAAGATGGGACAATATAAAAACAGATCTGGGCATGTTGAGAACTGATGAAGAAGTGATTCCTTTTTGTACTCTTAGTGCCTGGCTTCACTTAAATATTTATGGGTGAGCTGAATGGATACGACCCAGCTTGTGCTGGGTTGGGAATACAGTGCAGAAGCTCTTTCAACTCACAGAAATGCACTATTCTGGTAAAGTCCCTAAAGTGTCCATAACAAAATTGGAATTGTTTAATACATACTCATCCTTTTTTTTTTTTTTTTTTTTGGGTTTTTGGTTTTTGGTCACACCCGGCAGTGCTCAGGGGTTACTCCTGGCTCTATGCTCAGAAATTGCCCCTGGCAGGCACAGGGGACCTTATGGGATGCTGGGAACCACCATCCTTCTGCATGAAAGGCAAACGCCTTACCTCCATGCTATCTCTTTGGCCCCTAAATACTCATCCTTAAAGATTCTTTCCCACTCCAGATAATGATTCTGTTTTCCTTACAATGGAATGGGGCATTTACTTTATAACTTTTGCTTCTTTGTCTTATTTCTGTCTAATTACAAGCTATAAATAACATTAAAGTAGGAATTTTCAGGATAAAGTTGCTGGTTTTTTGTTTTTTGTTTTGTTTTTTGTTTTTTTGGTTTTTTTTTAGCTTTTAGGTCACACCTAGCTGTTCTCAGGGCTTACTCCTGGCTCAGCACTCCACTCAGCAATTACTGTTAGTGGTGTGTAGGGAGCCAATTGGGATTGAATCCAGATTAGGTGCATGCAAGGTGACTGCCCTACTCACTGTATGATTGCTCCATTCACAGATTTTTATTTTAAATAATTAAAAAAAATTTTTTTGGTTTTGTTTTGTTTTCAGCCACACCCGGTGACGCTCAGAGGTTACTCCTGGCTATGCGCTCAGAAATCACTCCTGGGTTGGGGGACCATATGAGACACGATGGAACCACAGTTCATACTAGGCTAGCGCACGCAAGGCAAACACCTTAACACTTGTGCCACCACCCCAGGCCCTTTTATTTTTATTTTTAAATACCATTGATACCTGGACATGCACAAACAACAACCATGCAATATGATGTAAGACTATTTCCCTTTTCAGTCTACAGGCCATGAATGTAGAATACTTACCTCAAATATAAGAGGAAATATATACTGTACAGAGAAAGCATAATTAAAATGCGCCAGTGTGATATATTTATAAATCTAGTCAATAAGATATCTATAATTTCTTGCTAAAAGTTAACAGGCTATTTATGTCTGTCTAAAGACAGCAAATTTTCGAAAAGCTTTGCCTACCTGGCAAGAACTGGAACATTTTATCAAACTGGTTTGTAAACAATCTTATTTTCTGGGAACAAGAAAGAATAAACTGGCATTCATTTTGAGTATTTTTATAGCCAAAGAATATATGAATTTTCAGAATGGAATATTGGGAATATTATAATATAAATTGAATACAGTCTGAAAATAAAATTGATCATTTTGAAATGTGTTTTGGTGGATATTATGAATTATTTTCAGCATGTTTTAATTCTTTATGCATTTTTATGCTCTTCTCATCAGAAAGGAAATCTCCTGTGTTTGGTCTTTATCAAATTAAGTGGTATATTTTGATTCTTTATGAGAAGCAGATCTTTAGACAGCATCATCTTTTTGTTTTTTTTTTTGGGGGGGTCACTCCCAGCAGCGCTCAGGGGTTACTCCTGGCTCTAGGCTCAGAAATCGCTCCTGGCAGGCTTGGGGGACCCTATGGGATGCCGGGATTCGAACCACTAACCTTCAGCATGCATGGCAAATGCTCTGCCTCCATGCTATCTCTCCAGCCCTGACAGCATCATCTTTAATGATAAAGAGGAACTGTTCTCTTAGTTGTTGCTTGCTTGAATATATACCATACACACCCAACCCAACAGGTGTACCTACATCCTGTGAAGGACACACATGTGTTTTTACACATGTACCCCAATGGAGAGGGTGTAAACTATTCAGGTTTTGGTATATTCTAATAACATCAATTTATTCACCAAGTAAACAGTTATGAATAATAATTTGGAGGAAGCATAAATATGAAGCACTGCTTTTAGGTAAGGATGGCTTGACTATTAAATTGTGCTAGTGCTGTGTCTTTGGAGTTAGAAGAGGAGAAATGGGAGGCAGATGACTGGCCTGCTAATAAACAGAATTTGGGGCTGCTGTGTTCCAGATGAGTAACCAGAGTTATGGTGGTTGACACTCATTTTTAACAATGCCTCCAGTGGACATGTAAACAATTCAACCTGCGCATTATAGGGCTTATTGTCTCTAAAGAGTGATTTATGTCCTTATTTTTGTGTTATTGTCCGCAAGGTACTGCCCTCTGTCAGAGGGTCTGTGCTATCTAATTTTTTAGACCTTTGTCTTCATTAGTACAGCAATTTTTGCTTGTGATCATGGTACTAGACCTCATTGATAAGCTAAGACAGTATGAGATTCATAGAGCTGACATCTAACCTTTCCGCTGGCTTCCTGACCCTTCAGCTTCCGAAACATGGGTTCATTTTTTTTTTAACCAAAGTAAAACTCTATCTATTTTTCACACACATTGTGGGCAGTTTAAAGGTTGGTCAGAATCAAATATTGTGCTTTCAAATTTGATAATGTATGAGTATAGAAGGATGACCTTTGATACATAGTCATACATCAACATGACGTGAGCAGTAAATGCAGCAATTACCTTTCCGACATTGGAAGGGTGCTTCAATTTTCATCTTCAGAACAATCATTGCAAAAAAAGGACGAAAAAGCATTTCTAGGTATGAAATTTGTAAACTTAAGTATCTTTAGATGTAGTCTTAATTTATGTGCCTATTTTCAACATTAATTAGGTTTTCAGAAAGATAACATAGTTTACTATCACAAAACGTTCTTTGCTGGCCTGATAATATGAGACAGTGTTGTAAAGCCACTTTGTTTTGTGTATAGGTTGTTTTTCAAAAGGACTGAACACTTCCTGTGCAGATTAGTTTTACCATGTGTGTTGTAAAATATATTGACTGGCATCTGTGCTCAGTGGTCATCTAATGGAATTGTAGTGATGACAGGACCTTTCTGCTATGGCAGCACACAGCTGCATTGACTGTTGCTGTGGAATTTTTGCCTCAGTGTGTTAATGTCAGCGTAGTCTTCCATTTCTTACATAAGTTTTATATTCTATGTGCTGGGTACTGGAGCTATGGATTCAACTCTCGGAGTGTTCAGTTCTTATAGAGGCATCTGGTCTTAAATACCTCAGCATGTCTGTCCCATCATGAAAAGCAGAAGATCACTAAGTACTTAGTCTGTGCTGGACTTTTTTTTTCTAAAAATAGTATCTTTATTTAAGCACCATGATTACAAACATGATCATAGTTGGGTTTCAGTCATAAAAAAGAACACCCCCAGGCATTCCCACTAGCACTGAATGAGAGTCCCTTTCTCCTCATATCCCCACTAGCACTGATTGATTTTGTTCATTGTGATGTATGCCAGTCTCTGTGGCATGAAATGGTACCTCATTGTTGTTTTGATTTCATCTCACTGATGATTAGTGATGTGGAACATGTTTTCATGTGTCTCAGTCATTTGTATTTCTTCTTTGACAAAGTGTATGTTCATTTCTTCTCCCCATTTTTTTGATGGGGTTAGATTTTTTTTTGTTAAATACTGTCAGTATCTTGTATATCTTACATATTAGCCCTTTACCTGATGGGTATTGGGTGAATAGTTTCTTCCATTCTGTGGGTAGCTTTTGTATCTAGGTACTATTTCCTTTGAGGTACAGAAGTTTCTCAGCTTAATATAGTCCCATCTGTTTTTCTCTGCTTCCACTTGTTTGGAGAGTGATGCTTCTTCCTTGACGATACCTAAAGTCTCAATGTCATGGAGTGTTTTATCTATATGTTGTTCTATATGCTATATGGTTTTAGGTCTGATATCAAGGTCTTTAGTTCATTTGGATTTGACCTTTGTGCATGGTGTTAGATGGAGGTATGAGAGTTCGCTTTTTTGCATGTGGCTGACCAGTTGTCCCAACACCACTTGTTGAAGAGGCTTTCCTTACTCCATTTTGCATTTCTTGTCCCTTTATTAAAGATTAATTTATTGTATATTGGGGAAACATTCTCTGAATACTCAAGTCTATTCCACTGATCTGAGGGTCTGTATTCCAATACCATGCTGGTATTATTTTTTTTGTTTTTAATGACTATTTTTTAATGACTATTTAATGACTATTGCTTTGTAGTACAATTTAAAGTTGGGGAAAGTGATGCCTCCCATATTTCTTTTTCCAAGGGTTGCTCTAGCTATTTGTGGGTATTTATTGCTCCAAATGAATTTCAGGAGAGTTTGATGCACTTCTTTGAAGAATGTCATGGGTATCCTTAGAGGAATTGCACTAAATCTGTACAATGCTTTGGGGAGTATTGCCATTTAAATGATGTTAATCCTCCTAATCCATGAGCCGAGTATGTGTCTCTATTTTCTTGTCTCCTCTTTTATTTTTTGAAGCAGGGTTTTGTAGTTTTTTTGGTATAGGTCCTTCACCTCTTTAGTTAAGTTGACTCCAAGATATTTGAGTTTGTGTGACACTAATGTGTATGGGGTTGTTTTTTTATGTCCATTTCTTCTAATTATTATTATTATTGGTGTATAAGAAGGCCATTGATTTTTGCATGTTAATTTTGTAGTCTGCCACTTTGCTATATGAATGAAACTATTGTTTCTAGAAGCTTTAGGGTAGAGTCTTTGGGATCTTCTAAATATAGTATCATGTCATCTGCAAACAGTGAGAGCTTGACTTCTTCCTTTCCGATCTGGATGCCCTTGATATCTTTTTCTTGCCTAATTGCTATTGCAAGAACTTACAGCACTATGATTTGTGGTTGTTGTTGTAGTTGTTGTTTGGCCACACCAGGTGACACTCAGGGGTTACTCCTGGCTATATGCTCAGAAATCCCTCCTGGCTTGGGGACCATCTGGGATGCTGGGGATCCACTGAGGTCTTTTCTGATCAGCTGTGTGTAAGGCAAATGCCCTACCACTGTGCTATTGCTCCGGTCCCATCACTATGTTGAAAAGGAGTGGTGAGAGAGGGCAGCCTTGTCTTGTACCAGATTTTAGAGGAAAAGCTTTTAGTTTATCTACATTAAGAATAATATTTGCTGGGCTGGAGAGATAGCATGAAGGTAAGGCATTTGCCTTGCATGCAGAAGGTCATTGATTTGAATCCCGGCATCCCATAGGATCCCCAGAGCCTGCCAGGAGTGATTTCTGAGAGTGGAGCCAGGAGTAAGCCCTGAGCACTGCCGGATGTAATCCAAAAACCAAAAATAAAAAACAAACAAAAACAAAAAACAACAACAAACAAAAACAACAACAACAACAAACAAACAAAAAACAATAATATTTGCTATTGGCTTGTGATAGATGGACTTCACTATGTTGAGAAAAGTTTATTTCATTCCCATCTTGATTGATTTTGGTTTTTGGGCCACACCTGGTGATGCTCAGGGTTTACTCCTGGCTATGTGCTCAGAAATCGCTCTTTGCAGGCACAGGAGACCATATGGGATGCCGGGATTCAAACCACCATCTGTCCTGGATAGGCTGCGTGCAAGGCAAATGCCTTACCTCTATGCTATTGCTCCGGTCCCATTCATGAGAGTTTTATTTATTTATTTATTTTTATTTTTTGGGGGGGTCACACCTGGCTGGCGCTCAGGGGTTATTCCTGGCTCTGTGCTCAGAAATCACTCCTGGCAGGGGGACCATATGGAATGCTGGGATTCGAACCACTGTCAGTCTTGGATCGGCTGCAGGCAAGGCAAACACCTTACCGCTGTGCTATCTCTCCAGCCCCATGATGAGAGTTTTAATCAAGAATGGGTGTTGGTGGGATTGGAGCGAGGCACAGGAGATAGGGTGTTTGCCTTGCACGCAGTTGTCCAATATTTAAGAAATTGACCACATTCTTAGTTTTTTCCTTGGCTTTTTGCTTTATGGTCTACTTTTGTTTGTTTGGGGGCACACCCTGCAGTACTCAGGACTAACTCTTTGCTCTGTACTCAAAGATTACACCTGTCAGTGCTTAGGGGACTGTTAAGGCCAGTCTTTACCTCTGTGTTATCTGGCCATCTTCTTGGTTTTGGTTCATTTTTCTTTTTTTTTTTTTTTTTTTTTGGTTTTTGGGCCACACCCGGTGACGCTCAGGGGTTACTCCTGGCTATGCGCTCAGAAGTCGCTCCTGGCTTGGGGGACCATATGGGACGCCGGGGGATCGAACCGCGGTCCGTCCTAGGCTAGCGCAGGTAAGGCAGGCACCTTACCTTTAGCACCACCACCCGGCCCCTCATTTTTCATATAAGCTTCATCAATGCTGCATCTCCAGTGGTGTTCTTCACCAACACAGTGTCCAAGCAGGAGCTGGGCATGCCCCAATTTCTCTGCTGCAGCTCTGCTTATAGTCCCTTTTGTCAACTACTGACCACACTCTATGATGCAAGTTCCATTTCTCCCCCTTTTCTCTGGTATTTCCTGCCCTCTCCCTATATGAAGAATAATTTTTAGTATGCTAATATTTACATAAAACAACTTCAATTTAGAATGGTCTACAAGCCATCACTATGACAGAAAAATTTTTATTTTTATTTTATTTCATTTTTTTGGTTTTGGGGCCACACCCTGTGACACTCTGGGGTTACTCCTGGCTATGCTCAGAAATCATTCCTGGCTTGGGGGACCATATGGGACGCTGGGGGATCAAACTGCAGTCCGTCCTAGGTTAGCGTGTGTGCAAGGCAAATGCCCTATCACTTGCACCACCATTCCAGTTCCAACAGAAAGATTTTTAAACCCAAGTTTATAGTTCATTTATTTTCAAATTCAGAGCATTGTCTTTGGAAACACCTTTTTCTTTCAAACAGAAGAGAAAAAGAGAAGCTTAGCAGTAAAAATATAGAAACCTCTGTAATATTGGAATAGAGCAGAAAGAAATGCTTTAAGAATAAAAGAGCACTAAAAAAAAAAAAAGAATAAAAGGGCATTAACGGGGCCAGAGCAGTGGCGCAGGCTGTAAGGCATCTGCCTTGCATGCGCTAACCTATGATGGACCGTGGTTCAATCCTCCAGCATCCCATATGGTCCCCCAAGCCAGGAGCGATTTCTGACCGCATAGCCAGGAGTAAACCCTGAGCATGACCAGGTGTGGCCAAAGAACAAAACAAACAAACAAACAAAAACCCAGCAATAACAACAATAAAAAAAGAATAAAAGGGCATTTAAAATGTAGGAATCTGGGAAGTTCAGATAACTTTCCCTCTGCAGCTTAGTGTTTGGAATTTACAAAGCTATGTGAAAATCTTCCCATACTCGAATATTTCTCTGCCTCCCCTTATAGTCACATAGATCCCATACACAGCTTATTATTTCCTTTGAGAAGTATCAACTAAGGGTTTTGTCTTCTAATAAGTAGTTGCTTCGTTGTGTTCCATATGCACCATTGTTTTGATTTTCCTTTAATGTATTTCTTTAGAAACTTCACAATAGAGTTCTTCTCCATACCAGGACAGATTTTTAGTAATTTTCTAAAGTAATTATTATAAATCTGATTATTTATTTATTTATTTGGTTTTGGGGTCACATCTAGCAGCGCTCAAAGGTTACTCTGGCTCTATACTCAGAAGTCACTCCTGGCAGGCTCAGGTGACCATATGGGATGCCGGAATTCGAACCACCATCCTTCTACATGCAAGGCAAATGCCCTACCTCCATGCTATCTCTTCGGCCCCCTAAATCTGATTTTTGAGATACATCTAGAAAGAATCACAATACAAGTTACAGTAATGAAGCTTAATGCACTTCAGCCTACTAGTGTCTTGTGGCAAGTATATCATCATCCTATATGATTTTCCCAAATTAAGAATTAGTGATAATTTGCCATAATGATGGGGATGAGTTTTTCACTTTAAAATTAGGTAAATTTATAGAATTTATAAAATTCTATAGAGATAATTACCCTAGGAGAAGTAATTCTGAATGTGTAATTAAGTACAGCCTACATATCAGAGACTTGTGGCTGCTGTGATATTTTGGTTAGTTCTGAAGTAAATCGTCACTGTTTAATAAGACAAAGTATTATTTGCAATAGATTCTTCTCATCTCCATCCTATAGATAAGGAAAATGAAGTTCAGAAAAGTTTATTATACAAGATTGCCACACTAAGTGACAAAGGCAACATTTAAAGGCACCTTTTTCTGCTAATCAAATGTTTCACTATACTCTCTACTTCATCTTTTTCAAGTTGGCTTTTCTAAAATCAATGTCCTATGCTTTTAGATACATTCTTTATTTGTTTTCTTTGGGGGGCACATCCAGTGACACTCAGGGGTTACTCCTGGCTATGCGCTCAGAAATCACTCCTAGCTCAGGGGACCATATGGAACGCTAGGGATTGAACCCAGGTCCATCCTGGGTCAGCCGCATGCAAGACTAAAGCCCTACCATTGTGCTATCGCTCAGGCCCCTTTTATTTGTTTTTATCTTTTTTTGAGGTACTGTAATTTACAATACAGTCAATGATGATTTCATGCATCTATTGTTCCAACACCACATCACACCACCATGAGTGCCAAAGTCCCAAAGGCCCCTCTCTTTCACCTCCCTCCCTCCACCCTCATAAATTCAGTTCTGTAGGTCAGTTTTCCATTGTCGTTGGCCATTTGTTGCTCCCTTTTGTGTATCTTTAAATTCTACAAAATTTAAAAATTTTAGCTTTGAATCTTTTTTGTTTGTTTTGTTTTTTGTTTTGGTTTTTGGGCCACACCTGTTTGATGTTGATGCTTAGGGGTTACTCCTGGCTAATCGCTCTGAAATTGCCCCTGGCTTGGGGGGACCATATGGGATGCTGTGAGATCGAACCATGGTCCTTCCTTGGCTAGCACTTGCAAGGCAGACACCTTACCTCTAGCGCCACCTCACAAGCCCCTGTTTGTTTGTTTTTTGTTTTTTAAATAATATTTTATTTAAACATCTTGGTTACAAACATGATTGTGGTTGGGTTTCAGTCATATAAGAGGACACCCCCCCATCACCAGTGCAACATTCCCACCACCAATGTCCCAAATATCCCTCCTCCCCACCCCGTCCCCACCTGTACTGTAGACAGGCTTTCTATTTCCCTCATACATTCTCATTGTTAGGATAGTTTGCAATGTAGTTATTTCTCTAACTAAACTCATCACTCTTTGTGGTGAGGTTCATGAAGTGAGTTGGAACTTTCAGCCCTCCTCTCTTTTGTCTCTGAAAATTATTGCAAGAATGTCTTTCATTTTTCTTAAAACCCATAGATGAGTGAGATCATTCTGTGTCTTTCTCTCTCTCTCTCTGACTTATTTCACTCAGCATAATAGATTCCATGTACATCCATGTATAGCAAAATTTCATGACTTCATCTCTCCTGATGGCTGCATAATATTCCATTGTGTATATGTATTACAGTTTCTTTAGCCATTCATCTGTTGAAGGGCATCTTGGTTATTTCCAGAGTCTTGCCATGGTAAATAGTGTTGCAATGAATATAGGTGTAAGAAAGGGATTTTTGTACTGTATTTTTGTGTTCCTAGGGTATATTCCTAGGAGTGGTATAGCTGGATCATATGGGAGCTCAATTTCCAGTTTTTGGAGGAATCTCTATATTGCTTTCCAGAAAGGTTGAACTAGATGGCATTCCTACCAGCAGTGGATCAGAGTTCCTTTCTCTCTGCATCCCTGCCAACACTGCTTGTTCTTATTCTTTGTGATGTATGCCAATCTCCATGGTGTGAAATGGTAACTTATAGTTGTTTTGATTTGCATCTCCCTGATGATTAGTGATGTGGAGTATTTTTTCATGTGTCTTTTGGCCATTTGTATTTCTTCTTTGTCAAAGTGTCTGTCCATTTCTTCTCCCCATTTTTTGATGGGATTAGATTTTTTTTTCTTGTAAAGTTCTGTCAGTGCCTTGAATATTTTGGAAAATAGCCCCTTATCTGATGGGTATTGGGTGAATAGTTTCTCCCACTTAGTGGATGGATCTTATATCCTGGGCACTATTTCCTTCGAGGTGCAGAAGTTTCTTAGCTTAATATATTCACATCTGTTAATCTCTGCTTTCACTTGTTTGGAGAGTGCACTTTCCTCCTTGAAGATGCCTTTAGTCTCAATGTCATGGAGTGTTTTATCTACATGCTATTCTATATCCCTTATGGTATCAGGTCTGATATCGAGGTCTTTAATCCATTTGGATTTTACCTTCATACATGATGTTAGCTGGGGGTCTAAGTTCGCTTTTTTGCAAGTGGCTTGCCAGTTGTGCCAAAACTACTTGCTGAAGAGCTTTCTTTGCTCCATTTAGGATTTCTTGCTCCTTTATCAAAGATTAGGTGATTGTAAGTCTGGGGACTGTTTTTTGTTTGTTTGTTTGTTTGTTTTTGGGTCACACCGGGCAATGCTCAGGGTTATTTTTGGCTCTATGCCCAGAAATCACTCCTGGCAGGTAGGGGGACCATATGGGATGCCGGGATTCGAACCACCGTCCTACTGCATACTACCTCCATGCTATCTCTCCGGCCCCAGCTTTGAATCTTTTAAAGTTATTTGTGCCTATCCCTTTCCTTCTGACTGACTTCACTTAGCCCATTCCTTCTAGTTCTACCCATCTCATGACAAATGCATGACATTATCCTTTATTGGATCAGCATATAATTTAATTGTTAAGTTGGCTCTTTATCCACAACACTTATACCTTTACTTTATATATTTTATTTGAATGATCTCATAAAATTCTATAGGAAAATATATGTATTCATATGTATATGTACATTTATGCATATTGATTTGGGGACTGCACCTTACAGTGCTCAGGGTATACTTCTGGCTCTGTGCTCAGAGATCACGCCTGGTGAGAATCAGGAAACTATACATGTTTCTGGGAATAAAACTCAGGTCAGCTTCTTGCAAGGCAAGTTCCTTACTGCTCCAACACCAATATAGTAGTATTTTTGTTTAATAATCTAAAGAAATGAGTAATGCCTTAAAGAATCCCTTTAGTAAACCACTTATTTGGTTATCATAATTCTGTAGATTGCCAGTGGATCTCTTGTTCTAATTCTAGAAATCTTCACACCAAAAAGAAAACAAACAGAAAAAAAGAAAAGAAAAAAGAGTTGAAGCTGGCTTTTCACTTTGCAAAGACCTTATTTTATATAGTGATATAAAATTATATCTCTATTCTTGGTACTAAGAATTTCTAAAAAAAAAATGACCCTCTGGGCTCGGAGAGATAGCACAGCGGCGTTTGCCTTGCAAGCAGCCGATCCAGGACCAAAGGTGGTTGGTTCGAATCCCGGTGTCCCATATGGTCCCCTGTGCCTGCCAGGAGCTATTTCTGAGCAGACAGCCAGGAGTAACCCCTGAGTTTTTGGGTGTGGCCCAAAAACCAAAAAAAAAAAAAAAAAAATCACCCTCATTTTAAAAACTTTGCTCTACCATAAAAATAATTTTATTGAGTGAGATGTTCACTGAAAACACTGAAAAATTATTTTTGTTTTTCTGTGCTCATGTCAAAAGTTGGTTTGGTTTATGTAAAGGATGTAGAATTCTTTGTGGATTGAGTTTGCACTGAGGGACTAAGAGTCTTTTGGGGTGCCTTTAATTCTCCATTTAGAACAGTTTGTGGTAAATGTATGTTCCCCATGAATAGTTATTGAATGGTTTCTTAACAAGACATTGTGCACTGAATATGAATGCAAATAAAATTCTCTAAAATATGCTTAACTGGCATGAAGAAACTTCATTATTGGATTTACTTCTGCTCTGAAGTCTTAACAAAGTCAGAAAGAGGAGGGTGTGGACTGTTGCTGTGGCAACTTCCATTCTTGTGGGTTCTCCCTGAGGTTCAGGCCTTTGTGGTCAGCTGACTTAACTTTTGGTGATAGGCACTGGCCCCAGGAAAGACACCCCTTTCAAGTCAACTTTCTTGCCTGCCCTCTCCCCTCCCTTCTATACATTTCTCTGTGATCATTTCTATTCACCTGTATCCTGGTACTTAGCAAGTCTGGGTTCAGAGTTTGGAAAGGAAATCAACATTTTTCGAGTCTTTTATTGTAATGGTTATATCATAAAGCATGTGTTCTACACACTTCTACTAATATCTTGCTGCCAAACATCATTGCAGCATGCAAGTAGGTAAGGAATCAATTTGAAAGTCATTTCTCCCTACCTCCAAGAGTGATGAGGAGGTGGGTATTTCTGTAGCATACACACATTAACAGCCCTCTTCTCATTTCCCAGAAGGCCCCTTGAGCCATCCCAATCATCAGTCCTCATGGTCTGGCCAACAATTTAAGGAGCCCTAGTTTCCATGCTCCACTTCATCCAAGTCTGGGTTCCATAACAATCCTTCAATTATTTCTCATTGGACTTACCATTTTTTGTTGTTTTGGGGCCACATCTAATTTGCTTAGGGTTCACTCCTAATTCTGCACTCAGAAATCACTCCTGTTGAGCTCAGGGACTATATGGGATGCCAGGAATTAAACCCAGGTTGGCCTTGTGCAAGGCAAGTGCCCCACCTGGTGTACTATCTCTCTGACTTCAGATGCAACTTTTAAAATGGATATGTAATAATTTGTAATATTTGTAATATTAAAAATAATTTGTAATATGATATTACTTGTAAGTCACTAATTTCTACTTATAATAGGCACATTTTAAGTTTATATCATTTAAGTTTGAGTCTCTTGATTCCATTGTTGTTGACATTGGATTGGATATTTATTTCTGTCCTTTTTTTTCTCCACCAATGCATCTGAAATCACTCTTTTAGAAAATCCCTTTCTCCACCTTTCCAGCCTTTCTTCGTTGTCAAAACTCTTTAAAAGTTCTCTATCAGCAATATCTGTGTAATTATCATCTAACATACTTTATGATTTACTTTTTATTTTACGCCTTTTCCCCATTCAAAAGTAACATTCGGGGCCCGGAGAGATAGCACAGCGGTGTTTGCCTTGCAAGCAGCTGATCCAGGACCGAAGGTGGTTGGTTCGAATCCCGGTGTCCCATATGGTCCCCCGTGTCTGCCAGGAGCTATTTCTGAGCAGACAGCCAGGACTAACCCCTGAGCATCGCCGGGTGTGGCCCAAAAACCAAAAAAAAAAAAAAAAGTAACATTCACGTTGCAAGAAGATTCTCTATGTTATATTCCTAGGATTTAAGAGATAGCAAGCAATTACAAATGCTTGGATTCTCTTGAAATAAATCTGAGACCCAACATTAATACATAGGCCAGATTTTCCTGGGAAATATGCAAAGAAGATGAATGAGATGGTTTAAGTATAAGAATGATGGTACTTTCAAATATTTATTTTCTGAGAATCGTACTGAAGTGCTTCATATTAAGAGAGAAAATATCTGAGAGCCTTGAATCCCACTTTAAGCATGTCCTTTTTAGACAGTAACACGTAATTGAGAAAAGTATGTGATACTGCTCATGAGAACCTATAAAACCATGAGATTGGCTGTAATGCAAGTCAGCTGAATTTCGTGGAAAATACTCATGGAAAATATTTTCATATCACCTTTAAGTATAGTGACTTTATAAAAGGTTAAATAAGTGATTCCAACTCATCTTTATGATTGCTCCATCTGTGAGTTGAGACCACATTTGTTGTACAAAATGGATTAGCCAAGTCATTTGCTTTTTCTTTGACCCTTTTCTGTTCCTAGACTAATTTCTATTTTTCTATTATTGATTTCCACCTGGGCAGATACTATTAAAAGGTACAATTGACTTGGAATATGGCTTTGCAAATGGGAGACCCTATGTTCAATTCCCAGTACCATATGGTCCCTCGGGGACCCTTTGGGTTTGAACTATGAACACTGAGCTGTGAATAGCCCTAAGTACTTCTGGATGTGGCCCAAAACCCACTCATGCACTTAAACAGAACAAAACAAAACAAAACAAAAAAATAACAGGGGCCGGAGAGATAGCATGAAGGTAAGGCATTTGCCTTGCATGCAGAAGGTTGGTGGTTCGAATCCCGGCATCTCTTATGGTCCCCCGAGCCTGCTAGGAGTGATTTCTGAGCATAGAGCCAGGAGTAACCCCTGAGCACTGCTGGGTGTGACCCAAAAACAAAAAAACAAAACAAAACAAAACAAAAACAACAGCAAGAACCAAAAGACAGATAAAATTAAAGTACTCAGTGACATGGTAAGATGTTTTGGCCAAGAATTATTTGAGATGACAAGATAGTGACTGGCAAATAGGAAATTTAGAGTCCATTATGGATCCCTCAATGTCTTTCAGTAGTACACATAAATGATACTAATAATGCTCTAAGATGATTATTCTTTACTTTCTAGTTTGCATTTTTAGTTTGCATATTTCATTAACATACATAGCAAGAGCAATATATATGCATTATAAGTTACAAATGGGCTTTCTTTACTAAACATTTGCAGTTAGTATCTTTTTTTAAAAGAAGATCTACTACCTGTATATGTAAATGTAAACACCTCTGTATGCTATCCTTAAGTAATTAAGTATGGCATCTTTAAGTAATTGAGAGCTCAGCATGAAGGTTATGTCCAGACTTAAGACCACCCTCAGTTAAAAGGTTAATCCTTTTAATAGTTGAATAAATTGCCATCTCAGAGATATTTCAGAGTAGAGAATTTATTAACTAAGGTACAATCTCATTGGGTATGCAAGGTAAATAACCTCATTAAGCATGGAATATGAAGGAGATATAGCACTACTCAAATAGGGCAGGGGGCCAACCATGGAAAACAAAAGGCAGCCATGGAAGTTAACTATTACTTTTATTTTTGTTTCATGTTTTGTGCTGAATAAATTAGATTAAAAGGGCCAATTTAAATATCAAGAAATGTCTGGGGCTGGAGAGAGAGCGTGGAGGTAAGGCGTTTGCCTTTCATGTAGAAGGACGGTGATTCAAATCCCGGCATCCCATATGGTCCCCCTACCTGCCAGGAGTGATTTCTGAGCATAGAGCCAGGAGCAACCCCTGAGCACTGCCGGGTGTGACCCAAAAAACAAAAACAAACAAACAAACAAAAAATAAAGAAAAAAGAAAGGTCTGAGAAATCCAGAATAATTTTTTTTTTAGATGTGAAGCAAAGCAGAGGAGCCAGAGAGATAGCACAGTGGCAGGGCATTTGCCTTGCATGCAGCCGATCCAGGACGGATGGTGGCTCGAATCTCGGCATCTCATATGGTTCTGCATGCCTGCCAGGAGCAATTTCCGAGCCAGGAGTAATCCCTGAGCACTGACGAGTGTGACCCAAAAGCAAAAACAAAAACAAACAAACAAACAAACAAAAGCAGAATGTAGCCTGTTGGCTATTCATTGATTGAACACTCAAAAAGAACTGCAAATGCTGAAGACCATAGTGGATCTTCAGAGGACTGTAAATGACAGTTTTTCCCCCCAGATCTAACAACCTCAGTAAACCTTGGACACATGTCTCCCAGAGGCTCAGTATCCCCCTGTGGGTGAATTGATTAACTGTCCTCTTATTAGACTGAGTCCCTTGAGAATGCTGGAATTTTCAAATCATTAGCTCTCTGTGAAGCTAATGGAAAATTTCTGTTCTAGTTGAGGTATTGGGCAATGATCTTATAAGTACCTGCGTTTACTGCATCTATATTTATATCACATCTAATTCTAGCCATTTATCTATCATTGAAAAAAGCTAAATTGCTCTTTATTGTCTAGAATTCTTAAATTCTTAAAATTAATTCTTAAAATGAAAATTTCCATTCTTAAAATTTAAGACCTCAATAGTTTTTTGTTTTGTTTTGTTTTGTTTTTGGGGCCACACCCGGCGTTGCTCAAGGGCTACTCCTGGCTGTCTGCTCAGAAATAGGTCCTGGCAGGCACGGGGGACCATATGGGACACCGGGATTCGAACCAACCACCTTTGGTCCTGGATCGGCTGCTTGCAAGGCAAACGCCACTGTGCTATCTCTTCGGGCCCCTCAATAGGTTTTAAAGGTGGTTTGATTCTGGTTTCTGCCTTTAGAATGCTAAAAGACATCTTCTAGTTTCTCAAAAATTAATCACAACACTTGAGCAACATCTTTTCTAGGAAAGTATGTTTCCATAAGCAAATTAGCTCCTATTTATTGGGTAAATTGAATGGTGAGACCGTCTAACTCATAATCTGTCATGTAAGAGTTTACTCAGGGCATCCTTGTTTTGCATTATCCAGGAACAACATCTCAAGAAAATAAGCTGTGGAAGAATCTTAAATACAGAAGCTGCAGTTCAGCAAACGTAAGGAAAAGAACATCTTGAATGCATGTGCTTTGACCAGGTGCTTTGTCTTGGAAAAACTTGTGGTGTGGTTCTGATGCAATTGGGGAATGTGGGAAGCCACAGAGCAGAGGAACCACAACAATGAATGTGCAAATGCCCACCTGTATGACTTACCTATGAGTTCAGGAGGAGGTAGGTGGGGTTGGGTTTGATGGGTTAGGGAGGTCCGGATTCATGGAAGTCAGAGGCCCTGACCTCTAGTTTTTGCAAGATTATATTCTCCTGAGTTGCCCAGGCTTGGGGTTCTCTGTGTAGCTGAAAGTCCATTGTTAGGGTGTTGTCAAAGAAGGACTGGTGGTTTCCAGTCAGCCTTATTAGAGCCTTTGTTCCTACTGAGTGTTCTTTAGCAGGGTCTTTAGATGAGTCTTTTTTTGGTCCTGGCCTTTGAGCTGGTGTCCTAAATTTCAAGTTGGAGGCTGTGGGTAGGGAGTCATTTATAATTATATTTTGGATTTGTGTTTAGCAAATTCACTTAAAATTCACTTGAAAATTCATTGTAATGCTACTATCCGACCTGCCTGCTTGTTTTCGTTCTTTCTGATATTTCAGTATCTTACTCATTCCCAACTGTCTTTGAACTTCATTTTATTCCTCTCACTAAGCTGTCTTCTCTGTGTTCTGCCCCCCTCCCCCCAAATTTATCTTTAGCAGTGGTTGAAGATCCTGGGGCCACTTAGATACTGTGTGTTGATTTAGTGCTTGGGCCTCATGGTACTCAGAAGCCACTAGTACTACACCCAGCAGGGCTGAATGTGCCAAGAGGTGACCCCCAGGGTCTTCTCTAGTGTTAATATAGTTCAAGTACTCTACTCTTGAACTGTCATGTTGGTCATCAGTGCTTTTTCAATATTGTCTAAGATAAAAATTTTAGTTTACAGTAGTTTTAAATAAACTTAATTAAGCCAATCATAAGTAGTTAAAAATAACATAATGATTAAGAATCTCCAAAAGAACATAAGCCCTGGTCAGAAGGGTTCACTGGGGCCGAAGAGATAGCATAGAGGCAAGGAATTTCCTTGCATGCAGAAGGACAGTGGTTTGAATCCCGGCACCCTATATGGTCCCCTGAGCCTGCCAGGAGCGATTTCTGAGCATAGAGCCAGGAGTAACCCCTGAGCGCTGCTGGGTGTGATCCAAAATCCAAAAAAAAAAAAAAAGGGTTCACTGATAAAGTCTATTAAACCTTCAAAGATGTATATCTTTATTCTCCCAGCTCTTAAGAAATATTAAAGAAATATTGAAAATGATTCTTTCAGGCTGGAGAGATAGCATGGAGGTAAGGTGTTTACCTTTCATGCAGAAGGTCACCGGTTCGAATCCCGGCATCCCATATGGACCCTTGTGCCTGCCAGGAGTGATTTCTGAGCACGGAGCCAGGAAAAACCCCTGAGCACTGCCAGGTGTGACCCAAAAACCACACACAAAAAAATGATTCTTTCCTTTTTATCTTTATTTAAACACTGTGATTACAAATATAATTGTAGTTGGGTTTTAGTCATAACAAGAACACCATCCTTCACCCATGCAATCTTCCCATTACCAATGCTCCCATCTCTTCCCTCCCCCACCCCCAGCCTGTATTCGAGACAGACTTTCTACATCCCTCACTCACTGACATTGTTGTGATAGTTCTTAGTGTAGTTATTTCTCTAACTGTGCACTCACCACTCTTTGTGGTGAGCTTCATGTCGTGAGCTGCACCTTCCAGCCCTCATCTCTGGGAATTATTTCAATATCTTTAATTTTCCTTAAAAGCCTTAGATGAGTGAGACTATTCTGTGTGTCTCTCTCTCCCTCTGATTAATTTCACTAAGCATAATAGATTTTATGTACATCCATGTATAGGAAAATTTCATGACTTCATCTCTCCCGACAGTTGCATAATATTCCATTGTGTATATGTACCACAGTTTCTTTAGCCATTCATCTGTTGAAGGGCATCTTGGTTATTTCCAGTCTGGCTATTGTAAAAAGTGCTGTGATGAAAAAAGGTGTGAGAAAGGGATTTTTATATTGGATTTTTGTGTTCCTAGGGTATATCCCTAGGAGTGGTATAGCTGGATCAAATAGAAGCTCAATTTCCAGCTTTTTGAGGAATCTTCATATTGTTTTCCATAAGGGCTGGACTAAACAGCATTCCCACCAGCAGTGAATGAGAGTTCCTTTCTCCCCACATCCTCGTCAGCACTGATTGTTCTTGTTTGTTGTGATGTGTGCCAGTCTCTGTGGTATGAGATGGTACCTCATTGTTGTTTTGATTTTCATCTCCCTGATGATTTGTGATGCGGAGCATTTTTTTCATGTGCCTTTTGGTCATTTGTATTTCTTCTTTGAGAAATTGTTCATTTCTTCTCCCTATTTTTTGATGGGGTTAGGTTTTTTTTCTTCTTAAGTTCTGTCAGTACCTTATATATCTTCTATATTAGCCCCTTGTCTGATGGATATTGGATGAATAGCTTCTCCCATTCTGTGGGTGGCTTTTGTACGCATTATTTTCTTTGAGGCGCAGAAGCTTCTCAGCTTAATATAGTCCCATTTTTATATTTCTGCTTCGATTTGTTTGGAGAGTGCTGTTTCTTCCTTGAAGGTGCCTTTAATTTCAATGTCCTGGAGTATTTTACCTATGTGTTGTTCTATATACCTTATGATTTCAGGTCTAAAAGTAAGGTCTTTAATCCATTTGGATTTGACCTTTGTGCATGATGTTAGTTGAAGGTCTGAGTCTGTTTTTTTTGCAAGTGGCTAACCGGTGTGCCAACACCACTTGTTTAAGAGGCTTTCCTTGCTTCATTTTGCATTTCTTGTCTCTTTATCAAAGATTAATTGTATATCTGGGGATGAAAATTATTTTCTAACAGTTCCTATGAAGACAACTTTACACTAGTACCTAAAGCAGATATAGATAGTCAAAAGAAAAAATGCAGACCAACTTTCTTTTTTTTTTTTCAAAATTTAGAGACCAGAAATTCTGCTGGTCACATTTTCATGATCAGCTGATATATGTGGCCAGTGTCTACTGTTTTGGACTGCATAGATCTAGAACATCACTGTAGCATGTTTCATAGGTCAGTGCTAGCCTAGACCTCATAGAAGGGCAAAACTTTTTACAATACTTGGAGCTGTTTTTTTTTTTTAACACCACCCATCACCAGTGCAACATTCCCATCACCAATGTCCCAAGTCTCCCTCCTCCCCACCCGACCCCCGCCTGTACTCTAAACAGGTTCTCAATTTCCCTCATACATTCTCATTATTAGGACAGTTCAAAATGTAGTTATTTATCCAACTAAACTCATCACTCTTTGTGATGAGCTTCCTGAGGTGAGCTGGAACTTCCAGCTCTTTTCTCTTTTGTGTCTGAAAGTTATTATTGCAAGAATGTCTTTCATTTTTCTTAAAACCCATAAATGTGTGAGACCATTCTGCGTTTTTCTCTCTCTCTCTGACTTATTTCACTCAGCATAATAGATTCCATGTACATCCATGTATAGGAAAATTTCATGACTTCATCTCTCCTGACAGCTGCATAATATTCCATTGTGTATATGTACCACAGTTTCTTTAGCCATTCGTCTGTTGAAGGGCATCTTGGTTGTTTCCAGAGTCTTGCTATGGTAAATAGTGCTGCAATGAATATAGGTGTAAGGAAGGGGTTTTTGTATTGTATTTTTGTGTTCCTAGGGTATATTCCTAGGAGTGGTATAGCTGGATCGTATGGGAGCTCGATTTCCAGTTTTTGGAGAAATCTCCATATCGCTTTCCATAAAGGTTGAACTAGACGGCATTCCCACCAGCAGTGGATAAGAGTTCCTTTCTCCCCACATCCCCGCCAACACTGTTTATTCTCATTCTTTGTGATGTGTGCCATTCTCTGTGGTGTGAGGTGGTATCTCATCGTTGTTTTGATTTGCATCTCCCTCATGATTAGTGATGTGGAGCACTTTTTCATGTGTCTTTTGGCCATCTGTATTTCTTCTTTGTCAAAGTGTCTGTTCATTTCTTCTCCCCATTTTTTGATGGGATTAGATGTTTTTTTCTTGTAAATTTCTGTCAGTGCCTTGTATATTTTGGAGATTAGCCCCTTATCTGATGGATATTGGGTGAATAGTTTCTCCCACTCAGTGGGTGGCTCTTGTATCTTGGGCACTATTTCCTTTGAGGTGCAGAAGCTTCTCAGCTTAATATATTCCCATCTGTTAATTTCTGCTTTCACTTGCTTGGAGAGTGCAGTTTCTTCCTTGAAGATGCCTTTAGCCTCAATGTCCTGGAGTGTTTTACCTACGTATCGTTCTATATACCTTATGGTTTTGGGGCTGATATCGAGGTCTTTAATCCATTTGGATTTTACCTTCGTACATGATGTTAGCTGGGGGTCTAAGTTCAATTTTTTGCAAGTGGCTACCCAGTTTTGCCAACACCACTTGTTGAAGAGGCTTTCTTTGTTCCATTTAGGATTTTTTGCTCCTTTATCAAAAATTAGATGATTGTATGTCTGGGGAACATTCTCTGAGTATTCAAGCTTATTCCACTGATCTGAGGGCCTGTCTTTATTCCAATACCATGCTGTTTTGATAACTATTGCTTTGTAGTAAAGTTTAAAGTTGGGGAAAGTAATTCCTCCCATATTCTTTTTCCCAATGATTGCTTTAGCTATTCGAGGGTGTTTATTGTTCCAAATAAATTTCAAAAGTACCTGGTCCACTTCTTTGAAGAATGTCATGGGTATCTTTAGGGGGATCGCATTAAATCTGTACAGTGCTTTGGGGAGTATTGCCATTTTAATGATGTTAATCCTGCCAATTCATGAGCAGGGTATATGCTTCCATTTCCGCGTGTCCTCTCTTATTTCTTTTTTTTTTTTTTTTCTTTTAGAATTTGAAATTTTTTATTATAATATTTTTTTTTTTATTTAAACACCTTGATTACATACATGATTGTGTTTGGGTTTCAGTCATAAAAGGAACACCACCCATCACCAGTGCAACATTCCCATCACCCAAGTCCCAAATCACCCTCCTCCCCACCCAACCCCCGCCTGTACCCTAAACAGGCTCTACATTTCCCTCATACATTCTCAATATTAGGACAGTTCAAAATGTAGTTATTTCTCTAACTAAACTCATCACTCTTTGTGGTGAGCTTCCTGAGGTGAGCTGGAACTTCCAGCTCTTTTCTCTTTTGTGTCTGAAAATTATTATTACAAGGGTGTCTTTCATTTTTCTTAAAACCCATAGATGAGTGAGACCATTCTGCGTTTTTCTCTCTCTCTCTGACTTATTTCACTCAGCATAATAGATTCCATGTACATCCATGTATAGGAAAATTTCATGACTTCATCTCTCCTGACAGCTGCATAATATTCCATTGTGTATATGTACCACAGTTTCTTTAGCCATTCATCTGTTGAAGGGCATCTTGGTTGTTTCCAGAGTCTTGCTATGGTAAATAGAGCTGCAATGAATATAGGTGTAAGGAAGGGGTTTTTGTATTGTATTTTTGTGTTCCTAGGGTATATTCCTAGGAGTGGTATAGCTGGATCGTATGGGAGCTCGATTTCCAGTTTTTGGAGGAATCTCCATATCGCTTTCCATAAAGGTTGAACTAGACAGCATTCCCACCAGCAGTGGATAAGAGTTCCTTTCTCTCCACATCCCCGCCAACACTGTTTATTCTCATTCTTTGTGATGTGTGCCATTCTCTGGGGTGTGAGGTGGTATCTCATCGTTGTTTTGATTTGCATCTCCCTGATGATTAGTGATGTGGAACATTTTTTCATGTGTCTTTTGGCCATGCGTATTTCTTCTTTGTCAAAGTGTCTGTTCATTTCTTCTCCCCATTTTTTGATGGGGTTAGATGTTTTTTTCTTGTAAAGTTCTGTCAGTGCCTTGTATATTTTGGAGATTAGCCCCTTATCTGATGGGTATTGGGTGAATAGTTTCTCCCACTCAGTGGGTGGCTCTTGTATCCTGGGCACTATTTCCTTTGAGGTGCAGAAGCTTCTCAGCTTAATATATTCCCATCTGTTAATCTCTGCTTTCACTTGCTTGGAGAGTGCAGTTTCCTCCTTGAAGATGCCTGTAATGTCCTGTAGTGTTTTGATATCAGCCCCAAAACCATAAGATATATAGAACAGCACATAGTCCTCTCTTATTTCTTGGAGCAGAGTTTTATAGTTTTCCTTGTATAGGTCCTTCACATTTTTAGTCAAGTTGATTCCAAGATATTTGAGTTTGTGTGACACTATAGTGAATGGGGTTGTTTTCTTAATGTCCATTTCTTCCTTATTAGTATTGGTGTATAGAAAGGCCATTGATTTTTGTGTGTTAATTTTGTAGCCTGCCACCTTGCTATATGAGTCTATTGTTTCTAGAAGCTTTTTGATAGAGTCTTTGGGGTTTTCTAAGTAGAGTATCATGTCATCTGCAAACAGTGAGAGCTTGACTTCTTCCTTTCCTATCTGGATTCCCTTGATATCCTTTTCTTGCCTAATCGCTATAGCGAGTACTTCCAGTGCTATGTTGAATAGGAGTGGTGAGAGAGGACAGCCTTGTCTTGTGCCAGAATTTAGAGGAAAGGCTTTCAGTTTTTCTCCATTGAGGACAATATTTGCCTCTGGTTTGTAGTAGATGGCCTTAACTATATTGAGAAAGGTTCCTTCCATTCCCATCTTGCTGAGAGTTTTGATCAAGAATGGGTGTTGGACCTTGTCAAATGCTTTCTCTGCGTCGATTGATATGATCATGTGATTTTTATTTTTCTTGCTATTGATGTTGTGTATTATGTTGATAGATTTACGGATGTTAAACCAGCCTTGCATTCCTGGAATGAAACCTACTTGATCGTAGTGGATGATCTTCTTAATGAGGCATTGAATCCTATTTGCCAGGATTTTGTTGAAGATCTTTGCATCTGCATTCATCAGCGATATTGGTCTGTAATTTTCTTTTTTCGTAGCATCTCTGTCTGGTTTAGGTATCAAGGTAATGTTGGCTTCATAAAAGCTATTTGGAAGTTTTTCTGTTTTTTCAATTTCATGAAAGAGTCTTGCCAGGATTGGTAGTAGTTCCTCTTGAAAGGTTTGAAAGAATTCATTAGTAAATCCATCTGGGCCTGGGCTTTTGTTTTTGGGCAGACATTTGATTACTTTCTTAATTTCCTCAATAGTAATGGGTGTGTTTAGATATGCTACATCCTCTTCATTCAATCGTGGAAGATTATAAGATTCCAAAAATTTATCCATTTCTTCCAGGTTTTCATTTTTAGTGGCATAGAGTTTCTCAAAGTAGTTTCTGATTATCCTTTGAATCTCTACCATATCAGTAGTGATCTCTCCTTTTTCATTCCTAATACGAGTTATCAAATTTCTCTCTCTTTCTTTCTTTGTTAGTTTTGCCAGTGGTCTATCAATCTTGTTTATTTTTTCAAAGAACCAACTTCTGCTTTCGTTGATCTTTTGGATGGTTTTTCTGGTTTCCACTTGATTGATTTCTGCTCTCAGCTTTGTTATTTCCTTCTGCCTCCCTATTTTTGGATCCTTTTGTTGAGCACTTTCTAATTCTATGAGCTGCATCATTAAGCTATTCAGGTATGTCCCTTCTTCTTTCCTGATGTGTGCTTGCAAAGCTATAAATTTTCCTCTCAGTACTGCTTTTGCTGTGTCCCATAGGTTCTGATAATTTGTGTCTCCATTGTCATTTGTTTTCAGGAAGGTTTTGATTTCCTCTTTGATTTCATCTCGGACCCACTGATTATTCAGTATGAGGCTATTTAACTTCCAGGTGTTAAATTTTTTCTTCTGTGTCCCTTTGTAGTTTATATATAATTTCAGGGCTTTGTGGTCAGCAAAGGCAGCCTGCAAAATTTCTATCCTCTTGATATTATGGAGATATGTTTTGTGTGCTAACATGTAGTCTATCCTAGAGAATGTCCCATGTACATTAGAGAAAAATGTGTATCCAGGCTTCTGGGGGGTGGAGTGTCCTGTATATATCTACTAGGCCTCTTACTTCCATTTCTCTCCTCAGGTCTAGTATATTCTTGTTGGGTTTCAGTCTGGTTGACCTGTCTAGTGTTGACAATGCCGTGTTGAGGTCTCCCACAATTATTGTGTTGTTATTGATATTATTTTTCAGATTTGTCAACAGTTGTATTAAATATTTTGCTGGCCCCTCATTAGGTGCATATATGTTTAGAAGGGTGATTTCTTCCTGCTGTACATATCCCTTGATTAATACAAAATGTCCATCTTTGTCCCTTACAACTTTCCTAAGTATAAAGTTTGCATCATCTGACATTAATATGGCCACTCCTGCTTTTTTTGGGGTGTTGTTTGCTTGGATGATTTTCCTCCAGCCTTTTATTTTGAGTCTATGTTTGTTCTGACTATTCAGGTGCGTTTCTTGTAGGCAGCAGAAGATTGGATTGAGTTTTTTGATCCATTTAGCCACTCTGTGTCTCTTAACTGGTGCATTTAGTCCATTGACATTGAGAGAAAGAATTGTCCTGGGAGTTAGTGCCATCTTTATATTAAAGTTTGGTGTGTCTGTTGGTAAGCCTTGTCTTAAAGTATGCCGTTCAGTTTTTCTTTTAAGAATAGTTTTGAGTCTGTGAAGTTTTTGAGCTGTTGTTTGTCTGTGAAACTATGTATTGTTCCTTCAAACCTGAAAGTGAGTTTTGCTGGGTGCAGTATTCTAGGCGAAGCATTTATTTCATTGAGTTTTGTCACTATGTCCCACCACTGCCTTCTGGCCTTGAGTGTTTCTGGTGACAGGTCTGCAGTAAATCTCAAGGATGTTCCCTTAAATGTAATTTCTCTTTTCGATCTTGCTGCTTTCAGAATTCTGTCTCTATCTATGGGATTCGTCATTGTGACTAGGATGTGTCTTGGGGTGTTTTTTCTGGGGTCTCTTTTAGTTGGCACTCTTCGGGCATGCAGGATTTGATCACATGTATTCATTATCTCTGGTAGTTTCTCTTTAATGATGTTCTTGACTGTTGATTCTTCCCGAAGATTTTCTTCCTGAGTCTCTGGGACTCCAATGATTCTTAAGTTGTTTCTGTTGAGCTTATCATAGACTTCTATTTTCATCTGTTCCCATTCTTTGAGTAATTTTTCCATTGTTTGATCATTTGCTTTGAGGCTTTTTTCCAATTTCTTCTGTTGTATGTAATTGTTATGTATCTCATCTTCCAGTGTACTGATTCTATCCTCAGCTGCTGTTAACCTGTGGGAAATCTCAAACATGTTTTTCTTCAATTCATCTACTGAGTTTCTCAGACCTGTTATTTGATCTGAAATTTCCATTTGGAGTTTTCTCATTTCTATCTTCATATTCTCCTGATTCTTTTTAGTTTTCTCTTCTATACTTTGTTTGAGTTCTTTGAACATGTTCCATATTGCAACTCTAAACTCCTTATCTGAGAGACTGACTAGGTGGTTGATCATGTTCAAGTCATCAGAGTTGCCATCTTCATTCTCTATGTCTGGCACTGGCCCGTGTTGTTTCCCCATTGTCACACTAGTACTGCGTGTTTTTCTACGTGTTGTGATTGTATTCATTGGCTAAATGCTGTGCACCGTCGCGAAGGGGAGCGGAGCAACCGTGCTCCTCTGGCTTTTCCCTTTCTGGGCATGTGGACTCACCTCCACGGAAGGCTCACAGGAAGGCAGGCTGGCAGATGGGCCGCACCCAGGATGAAATCAGGCCAAAAATGCAGGACAGCAGAGTAGAGAGGCAGAAGGGTGCTGGCATCTAAGATCCAGCGAAGTTCAGTGGCTCCTCCCTTTCTGGGCGTGTCGACTCACCTCCACGGAAGGCTCACGGGAAGGCAGACTCCCCGGAAAGCTCACAGGAAGGCAGGCTGGCTGATGAGCCGCACCAAGGGTGAAATCAGGCCGAAAATGCAGGACAGCAGAGTAGAGAGGCAGAAGGGTGCTGGCATCTGAGATCCAGCAGAGTTCGGTGGCTCTTCCCTTTCTGGGCGTGTCGGCTCACCTCCACGAAAGGCTCATGGGAAGGCAGACTCCCCGGAAAGCTCACAGGAAAGCAGGCTGGCTGATGAGCCGCACCAAGGGTGAAATCAGGCCGAAAATGCAGGACAGCAGAGTAGAGAGGCAGAAGGGTGCTGGCATCTGAGATCCAGCGAAGTTCAGTCCAGACCAACTTTCTTAATGAGAATCAATGCAAAAATTCTCTATAAAATTTTAGCAAACTAAATTCAACAGCATGTTAAAAATCATGCATAATGATCAAGTGTGATTTATTCCAGAATGCAAGAATACTTCAATATATGCAAATCAATTAATATAATATACCATATAAATTAAAAAATATAAATATCATATGATCAGAGCCAGGGCAGTGGTACAGTGTGTACCTTGCCTTGCACAGGTTAACCTGGGTTTTATTTCTGGCATCCCATATGGTCCCTTGAGCAATACCAGGGTGATTTCTGAGTGCAGAGTCAGAGTAATCCCAGAGCACCACTGAGTGTGACCCCAAAACAAAAAAAAAGTTCATATCAAAGAAAAGGTTTTTTACAGTATCTAAAATATACTCATTATAAAATCCTTAAAACAAGGAAACAAACAAAAAAAGAGGTGGAAGGAACCTTCTTCAAGATAGTAATGCCAGACCCGGAGAGATAGCACAGTGGCGTTTGCCTTGCAAGCAGCCGATCCAGGACCTAAGGTGGTTGGTTCGAATCCCGGTGTCCCATATGGTCCCCTGTGCCTGCCAGGAGCTATTTCTGAGCAGACAGCCAGGTGTAACTCCTGAGCACCACCGGGTGTGGCTCAAAAACATAACAAAACAAACAAACGAAAAAAGATAGTAATGCCCATTTATAACAGTTGGCATCATTTTCAATGGTGAAAAACTGAAAGCATTCAAAACAGTTTCTATAGACATCAAGCACCTTGGAATCAATTTTATAAAAGATGTGAGAGATTTATACTATAAAAACTATGAGTAACTTAAAAGATAAGAAAAATGTCATATTCATAGATTGGAAGAATCAGTATTGTCAAAAAACCATCTGCCTAAATTATACAGATTCAATGCAATCCCAATCTAAATTCCAAAGACTTGTTGTCAAAGATTTAAAATGGTCAATAATAAGGTTTGTATAGAATTATAAAACTCCCCCACCATTCAAAACCCTCCTGGAAAATAGAAAGTGAGAAATATCTCATTATTTGAAGTATTATTATTACTTGAAGCTCTACTATAAAGTTGTAGTAATCAAAGCAACATGGTACTAGACTAAGGATAACTTCTCTGCCCAATGGGTTAGAATCTAGTACCCAAAGATATATTCCTAGATCTATGGTTTTTTGACTAAGTAACTGGGTACATAAAAATGAGTAAATATATTCTCAACAAATGGTGCTGAAAACTAGCTACCTACATTAAAAATATGGATTCATATCTTTTAAAAATATGGATTTAAAATATTTTAAATTAAAATATGGATTCATATCTTACACAAAATTCAATTCAAAATAGAACAAAAAAAGACTTAGAAATCAGACTTGAATCTATAAATACACTGGAAAATATAGGCAGAGTGGTTTACTATTTGGCCCTCAATTGTATTTGCAATGATGTAATTTCTACTGACAAAGTTAGACTAACAAAAATACACAAATGGAACTACATCAAATAAAAAAGTCTCTGCAAGGTAAAGATGGGTTAAAATTAAAGGACACCCAACAGAATGGGGAAAAACATTCAAACTACTAGAAACAACATTGAAAGCATGAGATCCAAATTATAAGAACCCAAAATTTAAATGTGCCTATTTGGGGGAGCCAGGGCTTATCAAAAGAAGCTAAATTAAGGCTGGAGCAAGATTATCTATAAAGAGCAAAATATTGGCAAGAGGTTTCAAAACATAGAAAGGATACCTTGATGAAATTTTTGTAGGTTAATTAGTATCAAAATTCAAGTGTCTCACAACCTATTAGCTTTTTTTTTGTTCTCAGGTTTCTCTGTCTAATGAATGATGATATTAAAATGTTGCCTAAGTTTATAATGGTTAGTTATAGTAGAAATAATTTGTTATTGCTAACAAACATAGTTTCCTTAGTACACAATGAAGCCCTTTTCTTAGAAAAAATTTTCTAAATTGTTTTCAGTGATATAAAAATTCTGATTTTTCTGTCCACAACAGATGAAGGGATAAAATGCTGTGCTTTATATACACAAACAAAATATTATAAAAGCCATATAAAACATTCTGAGTTTTTCTGTTTAAAAAAGATGTTTTGTATGTATACACATGAAATATCAAACAAACATAAGAAATTATGAAATCTTGCAGTTTATTGCACTTAGATGGATCTGGAGGGTATTATATGAGGGAGAAGGACAAATATCAGATGATCTCATTCATCTATGGTATAAGGAGAAACAAAACAAGGGAATAGGTAGTATCAAATGATAATAAACCATTGGCCTTGAATTATGGAAATGAAATTAGCAAGAAAATAGGGGGTCTATGGGATGATGTGGTGGACTGGATGGAACAAAAGGACATGGGTAGAGGATCTTGAGCACTACAGTAGTGTTGGTGGATACAGTGACCATTATATATCAAAAACCTAAAAACCTCTTAACAATTATTGCAACCGGGGCCAGAGAGATAGCATGGAGGTTTGCCTTTCATGCAGAAGGATGGTGGTTCGAATCCCGGCATCCCATATGGTCCCCTGTGCCTGAGCCAGGAGTAACCCCTGAGTGCTGCCAGGTGTGACCCAAAAACCAAACAAACAAACAATCAAAAAAACCCCAATTGTTGCAACCATGTTACCTAGACAACAACAACAAAATTCTAAAATTTTTCAGCCTTTTTATTCCATTCCTCTCCTATGCCCGGCTCTCAGCACTCCTGTTCTCTGATACTTGTACTTATTACAAATTGGTCAAATTAGAGTCTCAGATCTTAATTCAACAAACTTTCACTAAGTACCTACTACATCAAGGAAATTCAATTAATTGGTTCCATATTGAAATTTTTGTTTCATCAAAGAACTTCTAGAGATAGTGCCCATAATACAAGGCAGCAATCAAAATAGAATAGGAACTCACATACTCTTCAAGGGCCTTTTCAATCTCTTCAAGAACCAACAGTGATATTTTGCTAGATGAACTATTTGCTAGATGTTTGCAAAGAAGGGGCAACTGAGAGAAAAGTGGGACGCCTACCCTCCCATGCCTCAGAAGCTGCCTTACTTTGTAAGTTGTCTCATTGATGATATTAGCTTAATGACATGCATGGGGGGGGTGTAGATATGTGTGAGTGTGTTCAATTGCTCTACAGATCATGCAACCCTCTATGACTCAATAACTTAATTCTCTCTGTTACAAAGCCAGTCTGGAATAGTGAAATTCCCATGAAATTGAATTGATCCTCAAATTATTGTTTAAATGATAGGACAGTAGACACTTAGGAACATATTAATGCTAATGGGAATTGCTCAGCTAATGCTGTGTAAGACCAGTTGAGAAGTCATGAAGAAGGCTACAAAAAAAGCCATTATGCTCATCTTTTCAGAGACGCATGATTTGTTTTATTCTTAAAACATTTGAGGTTTAAAGTTTTTATACCATGCTTTATGAATAGAAGTGTAATGAGGTTGAAAACCAAAGTAGGGCTCACCACCAGGCACAGAAATAAAAAAAAAAAAGAGGTTTCAGTTGAACGCCAACCGTTTGAATTCCTTTTTCTAAAAATCCAATTTAATTTTGTATTACTTGTCTCATTAACCCCAAGATTTAGAAACTTGAAGGCTACCTTAAAAATAAGAGTGACAGTGCAAAATATCTTTAAAAGGCTTGGTTTTAATATCACTATTCTCTTAAAGTCTTTAAAATTAAAATGTTCTCACATTACTAAATGAGTTTGCAATATGCGAGTGATTTATCCCTACATTTGAAGCTACCCTTCTTAAATGTATCCTGAGCTTTTATTTATGCTTTGAAAATATAGTAGATAAAAAGCATAAGTGTTTCTGATATTATGTTTGTCATTCTCTAGCTAAGAAGATTGAAATCTGGAGAAACAATTTTCTGAAGAATGAAATTGTATGCCTCCTGAACCCATAGGGGAAATAGCCTCTCGTTTGCTCAGAATATAAAACAGTAAAATAGTACAAGAGAGCAGACAGCCATGCCAGGCATGTCACATTTCTATTTGTATTGTTTGAAATGATGCCTTTAAAAAAATTTCTGGGGCTTTATTTAATAGGTAAGTGGTACAAATAATAATAATTTTCACAATCTCACTGTTGTAGGTTTCCAGATCAGATGTAATTATTTTCTTAGAAACACACAAGATTGTTTTTTAACCCTTGTGTTTTATAACTTCATAGAGAATATGTAAAAACAAATAAGAGGATTTTGGAAGTGGTTTATCGTGATAATATTTCTTAAGTAGTGGAGCACATCCTGTGATGTGCTTATCACATTATCTCTAGGACCTTCCAAAGTCCTCAAGAGGTTCATTGGTGGAAGAAGTGGGCAGCAGAAAAACTTGTGGTGAAGAAAACTTTTTAAAAAACAGAAAATAAAAAGTACTTGTTTTTTTTTTTAAATACTGTGTTTTTCAAAGAAAAAATGATGACATGTAGAGCAAAGAATTTCTGTATATTGACACTTCTCATCCTTCAAGGTAATAAACATTCCCCTTGAGCTAGATGATTGTGAAGATAATTCACTATTATGGAGGCTGGAAATCAAGATTCTGTAAAACCCAAAGTAATCTTTTTGTTTGACACAATGCTTCCAAACACTTTCGGGGTGGTCACATCTCTTGTTCTGTGTGTGTGTGTGTGTGTGTGTGTGTGTGTGTGTGTGTGTGTGTGTGTGTGTGTGTTTTGGGCCACACCCATTTGATGCTCAGGAGTTACTCCTGGCTAAGTGCTCAGAATTTGCTTCTGGCTTTGAGGGGACCCTGGGACACCGGGGGATCGAACCGCTTGGCTAGTGCTTGCAAGGCAGACACCTTACCTCTAGCGCCACCTCACCATCATCTCTTGTTCTTATTGTAAAATCTTGGACTAATAGAGAAGAGAGTTTCCTTTTCTGGAATTATAAATCTGATTTAAGTCATATAAATAAGATTTTAAAATTTTACAAGGCAGGTAAACACCATTATAAAATTATAATAGTGCATAATGAGAAAAATCCCCTGCCAGCGATAGTTGCATATAGTGAAAGTAGAATCTAGCTTCATATTTATATTCAAACATCATTTCTGATGCCAAATAGTTTCCTAGATTTGATTATTCAGCAATCTTGTCTTCAAACTTGTTTTTTATTTAGCTCATTCCAATAATCCAGTCTCGACTCTAAAGCTAAATATTTGGTACCATCTGGACTATTCAGAGGAATAGGTGGTAGACTGTGAAGTCAACAACCCAAATGGGATGCTGTTTGAAAAATGGGAGGTCATTGATGAGGTGCACAGAGGCAGATAACTTTGAAGAGGGGTTAAAAATCAGTTGCTTTACTGTAGAGTCAAGTTTTGTATTCTGTTTTTGTCTTAGAAACAACTCTCCCAGATTCTTTCAGTACTCAGAAAACAGTTGAGTGCTGCCAGGGTTTAAAGCATATAGGATAACTTAGTCCTATCACTGGGGTTGGGGAGGGAGAAGGGAGTGGTCTTAATGGACCTTCAAAGTGATTGGAGGAAGTTGAACAGGTTGGTGTGTGGCCAGTTTTCACTTTTAGGAAAATGTTTCTTGACCAAATTCTACCTGATATATTTATATACTATTGTAAATAGTGGTTATAGCAAGCCTTCACTGCAGTTATTTAAAAAATGTTTTTGAGTTGTCTTTTTTTTGGGGGGGGATCACACTCAGTGATGCTCAGGGGTTACTCCTGGCTATGCACTTAGAAATCGCTCCTGGCTTGGGGACCATATGGGACTCTGGAGATCGAACCGATGTCCATCCTGGGTCAGCCGCATGCAAGGCAAATGCCCTACCACTGTGCTCTGCTCCGGTCACATTTTTGAGAATTTTTATGTTTATTTATTATGTTTATAATAGATCCTTTCTAATTGCAAGTGACAGGATTCTATTTAGTTCAAAAAAGAGGGGGAATATTTCAAAACACTATGTACAGGTATGTCTCATTTGATCAAAATTTAGGCAGTGGTGGTTATTCGAGCCTTTCAGGACAACAAAACCTAGACTTGAAACCCTCTCAGAGTTTCAGCTTCTTCTCACCTTCAACTGGGTTTCTCTCAGCTTGTTGTTTTTTCCTTCAGTGGCTGTAGGGCAATGTCCTTTTTGGAGAACACTTGGTCAGTGACACTAAGCTTAAAATATCAACTACTCCTGCCCCTTGATTTATCGATGATTGTGTCCCTATTCCAGTGCTTTCAAGCTCAGGCACAGCTGCTCTAAATCTTCTAGCTGTGGTCAAGAAAGTCATGAAAGACTATAGAGAGCTCATTAGGATCATATGTTAGAAGAGCAAAGATGGGGAAAGAAAACCTTTCAAGAGGTTATGGGCATAAACCGAGTGTCCACTGCAGTTTTCTAACCAGAAAGAAAAGTTTTTTGGAGTTAGAGGTAGTAGTGTTTTAGAATGTAGTGGTGGTAGTGAGTAGAATGTTCTAGTGTGGGGCCGGGTAGGTGGCGCTGGAGGTAAGGTGTCTGCCTTGCAAGCGCTAGCCAAGGAAGGACCTCGGTTCGATCCCCCGGTGTCCCATATGGTCCCCCCAAGCCAGGGGCGATTTCTGAGCGCATAGCCAGGAGTAACCCCTGAGCGTCAAACGGGTGTGGCCCAAAAAAAAAAAAAAAAAAAGAATGTTCTAGTGTTTAGTCAGTGGGTACTAGAGACTGACTGACTGTTTGCCAGGTAGCTTTTAGGGTTTGAAATATATTAACATCTTCCAAAATGTACCATTGGTAAAACTAAGTCACCAGCATTTTCTCAATATGTGGAGAAGCTGCACTCTCCAGGGAGGAAGCATGGGCAGTTGGGTAACTTCTGAGATGAGCTTCTGTTGGGTCATCTCAGGCACATTGTTTGCCCTCATATACCTCAATTTCTACCCCTTTAATGGAGCCTCTGAACAGTCTTTCCTTTAGGGACTGAAGAATGCCTGAGAATTCAAGGTGGATTCAGTCCCTATTTTTGGCAAATAGGTAAGAACTTAATTGATGTTAATTAATGTGATTGTGATCATTATTCTTCGAATACTTGCATCATTAGAATGAGAAAGTAGAGAAAGGTTGCATGTCTGCATCAGTGACTTTTGCTGGAATGATTTGTTTTTTATTTTGCTCTCAACATGCAGATCCCTCTGTGAAATCTTGCTTTGTGCCTCTGGCTGCTGAATGGTCCTCCAGGCAAAAGCACAGACACACCATTTTTTTGTTGTTGTTATTACTGCTATTCTGGCTGGTAAGAATTAAAAAAATTTATTTTTAATTGACTCATCATGAAATACATATTTACAAAGTTGTTGATGGTTGAGTTTCAGTTGTTCATATGTTCCAACACTCACTCCTTCACCAGTGAACAATTTCTGCTACAGATTCCATTTCCCTCCTGCTTCTTCCAACCTAACTCTGTGGCAGACACTTTTCTTCTCTCTCTCCTCTCCTCTCCTCTCTCTCTCTCTCTCTCTCTCTTTCTCTCTCTCTCGCTCCTCTCTCTCTCTTTCTCTCACTCTCCCTCACTCTCTCCTTCTCTCTCCCATACAGACCTTTTTTTTCCTTACAGGCATTGTGATTTGTAATACTATTACTGAAAGGGCATCATGCATACAACCTTTTAGTATCCAGTTCTTGTCCAGAGTGATCATTCCCAACTATCATTGCCATAGTTGTTCCTTCTCTGCCCTAACTGCACTCCCCACTCCTTAATAGCAAGTTTCCTACCATGGACCAGTCCTAAGAATTTAGAAAGTGTGAGTTGAGTCTGGTTCTGCTGGGGAATGTCAAGGTATAGATAAAAGAACAGGTTTCGGAGCCAGAGAGGTGGCGCTAGAGGTAAGGTAAGCGCCTTACAAGCGCTAGCCAAGGAAGGACTGAGGTTCGATCCCCCAGCGTCCCATATAGTCCCTCCAAGCCAAGTGCAATTTCTGAGTGCTTAGCCAGGAGTAACCCCTGAGCATCAAACAGGTGTGGCCCAAAAATCCAAAAAGAAAAAGAAAAAAAAAAACAGGTTTTAGTGGGATAATTAAAGTCATGCAGATTTCATTTTTTCTCATTCCTCTGCATTTCTTTCCTTAGTTCTCATTGTGGGGGACAGGATTTTAGTCACACCCAACAGTGCTCAGAGCCTATTCCTGTTTTGTGGACATTGCAGTACTGAGAATCTATCAGGGTCAACTTCATGCAAGGCAAATACCCTAGCCCATGTGTGTTAGCCTTTTACATTTCTGAGCTTACTTTTTTGCCTGAGTATGTAGGGTACTGTCATCTATTTTATGCATTGGTTTCCCTAAAAATAAATGAAAATGAGGTTTTGTACTGCATGAAAAGTGATATACTCATATAAATACATATTTTTTATTATATGTAGTGAATGTGAAATTAGTGTTGGCATTGAAAGTATCAGCTGAACATATTTTTAAACATAACTTGTACCTAACAACCAAAAGTGTTCTTTCATTTCCTAAATTCTTATCCTGAATTAAAAAGTTATTGGATTGGAGAGAGAGTATAGCAGGTAGGATGCATGCCTTGCACATGGCAGGCCTGAGTTTGATCCCTGGCACCCCATTTGGTCCCAACAGGAGTCCTGTTGAGTGCAGAGTCAAGAGTGACCTCTGATCATTTCCTGGTGTGACTTCCCCCAAAAAGTTGTTATTATATTTTAATTACTCTATTAAATTAAAAAGATTGGGCTTATTAAATGTCTTATTTCTTCATTTGAATAATTGGTAAGTCTGATTCCTAACTATTTAAATTTAATTAAAATTATTAAGCAAGCATATGAAGACATATCAAATTTTTTGGCTTTTGGGTCACACCCAGCAGTGTTCTGAGTTTATTCCTGGCTCTGTGCTCAGGGATCAGTCCTGGAGGGAACCATATGCAGTGCAAGTGCCATGCCATGCATAGACATCCCATTTAAGGGGAACTCAGGAGGCCCACCAGATGTATCTCCGGGTTTCCCTGATGTGGAGAACTGAAATAACCCCCATGGGGTTCCTCAAAGGGGGCCTGCTGTGGATGCTTCTTCCCCTGTGTGGATAGTTGAGGAATTTCTGAAGACATAAATTCATGTTATGGTATCGACATTACATATTCTGTCATATTTGGCTATCTCTCCCTTGTAAAAATCTCAGGCCAAAATATGGCCTCTACCAAATTCTTTGGCTCAGAAATCCCAGACCAAAGATTACTAAGAAAACCCCTTTTCTGGATAATATTTAGCACAAAAATCAAAGACAATATTTTTTCTCTTTTTCATATATGTCCTTGCAGCCTCAGTTTCTGGTAATCAAGGTTGTAGCCAGAATGCAGATCTGTGTCTATTGACTCTTCCCAGAAAATGGGAACTACACCTTAGTGGATTTAGCTCTTTCTTTCACTTGACCTCTAAAATACTAGAGCACAACCCAGTGAAGATTGTGTTCCTAGACTTTTTTCTACTTCTTAATAATCCCTTATATTGTATCTGAAGTAAGTTTGCTAAGAGCTGCCTAGAGTTGCAACCTTTTCCTTTGTAACTCAGAATTCTTACAGCTCACACCCTTAGCTTAATGGGTTGTTTATTGTTAAACACAGCTTTGTAATTGTAAACGTTCTTCTCAATACCTGTGACTGGCTTTACCTCTTATAAAAACTCCCTGCTTAAAACTTAAACTTGTTGAACGCTTGCCAGAAAATGTGTTGTCCTCACATATTTTTGTGTGGTTTTATTATTTCATATTTCATATTCTACCTGGACACTTGTGATCACCCACTTTTCTCTCATGAAGAATATTTCCCCCACTAGAATTGCTGAGAATTGCTGAGACGCAAGATGCCTGCAGCATGCAAGGATGGACGCTGGGTCAGCTGATTGCTGCCCTCCCATTGTACTATCTCTCCAACTTCTGAAGCTACAGCATCTTAAAGAAGCCAAAAGAAAGTGTTCAAAAGGAAGAATAAAGTGAAATTATATTCTTAGTGGATTTAACCAGATTAAAAAGAAGTGAACAGGAACTGGAGAGATAGCATGGGGGTAAGGCATTTGCCTTTCATGCAGAAGGTTGATGGTTCGAATCCCGACATCCCATATGGTTCCCCGAGCCTGCCAGGAGTGATTTCTGAGCATAGAGCCAGGAGTAACCCCTGAGCGCTCCCGGGTGTGACCCAAAAACAAAAAACAAAAAAACAAAAAAAAAGTAGTGAACAGCTTCAGCACAAACTGAGCAGTCAATTTAGGAAGTGATTCAGCTGAGGCTGAGGATAGCCAGTGTTGCTGGTTCTGAATCATGAAGAATCAGAACAGAAGTAGCCTCAACCTCTTTTCTCGGTGTTTTTGGTGGTTTAGGCAATCATTTCCAAATAGAAATAATTGTATTAACAGGCAATGGGAACAGCTTGGAATTTGTTCTAGTTCCAAAGGAGAAATTTATCTATAAAAAGAGAAGAAATAATACATACCTGTGTTGGGGACAATCCAGAATTTGAGATCTGGGAATGATGTCTATCGGTAAGCCACAATGTTCTTTCTGTTTCTCTGCAGAAAGCCTTTGCTTTGTTCACCCCACAAACAGAAGGTATTTATTCATGGAATAGTTTATCTAAGCATTCATTAGCATAAAACAAATGTGCTTTTAAAACTTCAATGGTGAGAGAGAGGAAGGGGAGAAATCTTTCCTAAGCACAGCTAAATTTTTCCAGGATGATTTACTTATAAAAAACAAAGTATTTTAAAACGTAATTTCTACTGGCCAGGTTCTAAATAGGTCACCTAGGATCTCCCTCAAAAGTCCAGACATAACAGGCTGAAACCATTTAAAAATGCAGGCAGGCTTTGTCTAATAACTTGATAGACTGGTCTTTTTCCCCAGACTTGATGCATTTCCAGAGCTGATTCTTTCATCTGTCGACACGGACCACTGTCATCTGTTTTTCTCTTCCCAGTTCCCACATTCTGCTCTCCTCCACGATCTCCCCTTTGAGAACACTTTTTCTAGCAGAGACTCAGTCTGTCCATGTCCCCTGGAATTCCCTGCATTCTTCCTCTTGATACTTACCTTGTTCCTGACACCTGCTGAGACTTTCATCTGAAGAAGTCAGCTGCTACATTCAGATGGACTCCAGAGTTGGGTTTCTGTCTTCAGTGTTGACTGCAACTCCCCTTGTCTAAACCACCCAGGTGTTGGTATCTGATCTCCCTGGCCCTGCTCCACTGGGTGCTGCCCTAAGAGTGTTTGGCTGCTCCTTCTCTTGCAGGTCACCTACCTCACTTTAAAAGACTCTGATAAAAGCCTCCATTTAACAGACTTCTTCACTGACTTACCTTCCTCCACCCATCACCATTTTTTGGCTGACATTGCTTTTAATCTTTTTGCCTTTCTGTACATTTTGAAAACATGGATGAAATATATTTTTTTTTTTTTTTGGTTTTTGGGCCACACCCTGTGACGCTCAGGGGTTACTCCTGGCTATGCGCTCAGAAGTTGCTCCTGGCTTCTTGGGGGACCATATGGGGCACCGGGGGATCGAACCGCGGTCCGTCCTAGGCTAGCGCAGGCAAGGCAGGCACCTTACCTCCAGCGCCACCGCCCGGCCCCAGAAATATTTTATGTACTGTAAACATGTACTGTAAGCAGTGAGCTCCAGAGTGAATTAGTCATAAGTGGTATGTGATCCTATAATGTACCTGCAACTGTCCATTCCCTGAATTGTTATCAGCTATTGATCTTTAAAATATATAATGTCAGAGACGGAAGGCATAGTACAGCAGGTAAGGCATTTACTCCTGTCATTCCTCATCTTCCTGAAATCTACCAGAAATCATCTCTATATAGAACTAGGATTAAGTCCTGATGACAGCTGGTGGTAGCCCCTAAACAAAATTTTACACACACACACACACACACACACACACACACACACACACACACACACACACACACACACACACGTAGGGTAGAGTGAAGGGAGCTAGGTAAATTTCTTTTTCAGATAAACCAGTAGAAAATTTAAAACAACCACTTTCTTTCTTTCTTTCTTTCTTTCTTTCTTTCTTTCTTTCTTTCTTTCTTTCTTTCTTTCTTTCTTTCTTTCTTTCTTTTCTTTCTTCTTTCTTTCTTTCTTTTTTCTTTTCTTTCTTTCTTTCTTCTTTCTTTCTTTCTTTTCTTTCTTTCTTCTTTCTTTCTTTCTTCTTTCTTTCTTTTTTTTTCTTTCTTTCTTTCTTTCTTTCTTCTTTCTTTTTTTTTCTTTCTTTCTTTCTTTCTTTCTTTCTTTCTTTTCTTTCTTTTCTTTCTTTCTTCTTTCTTTCTTTCTTTCTTTCTTCTTTCTTTCTTTCTTTCTTTCTTTTTTTTTCTTTCTTCTTTCTTTCTTTCTTTCTTTCTCTTTCTCTCTCTCTCTCTCTCTCTCTCTTCTTTCTTTCTTTCTTTCTTTCCTTCCTTCCTTCCTCCTTCCTTCCTTCCTTCCTTCCTTCCTTCCTTCCTTCCTTCCTTCCTTCCTTCCTTTCTGTTTGTTTTTGGGCCATACCTGGCGGTGCTCAGGGGTTACTCCTGGCTGTCTGCTCAGAAATAGCTCCTGACAGGCACGGGGGACCATATGGGACACCGGGATTCACACCAACCACCTTTGGTTCTGGATCGGCTGCTTGCAAGACAAACACCGCTGTGCTATCTCTCCGGGCCCACTTTTTTTTTCTTTAGCCACTTTTCAGCCAAAAAGCGGGCAGGCAATAGCTTTGATGATGGTTTTTTTTTTTTTATTCTGCCCTCCCCATCTCTCTATTCACATGTAGATAATTTTATCTTCCTCTGGCCTCAACTAAAGCATGGAAGGAAAATAACAGGTGGTTGCAGAGTCCAGAAATTGTCCAGGAAAAACTTATATCCCAATGGCCATTGAGAAATCTAGGATTTACAGCCCCCGCTACCCTCTGCCGTGTCCCTAGAAGAGCAAGGCCAGCTCAACACACAATTTCTGACCAAAGGAGAGGTGGCATTCTCCCTAGAGTTTCCCTCCATGTTTAGATCAGACAAGACAAAGAAAAAAGAAAAGCAGACAAAAAAAAAATAAATAAAAATAACAGACAGTGACTAAAACTCTCAGTCGGAGTTAAACCCACGAGGGCCCATGATGCACCCAAACTCACATATCACAACAGCGCCAGACACACTGGAACACCCCCTGTGGTGATGCAAACACACCCCCAGTGGGACTGAATATGTGGGTGTACGGTCGCCCACAGAGAAACTTAGTGGGATTCAAACCATCTTGGGTGCCCTGCCCCCTGTGACCCCTGGGAGGAATAGGGTATCCCTCTAGCCTCCTGCCCTCAGGAGCAGTACTGTGTCAGGTTTCTCCCTCAAGGACTTTCCTTGGAATTCCATTTCTTTTTTTCTTTTTTTTTCTTCTTTTTTTTTTTCTCTCCAGCCCCGCAAAGGAGTTCCATTTCTTATAGCCTTTACATACCTCTCGCGCGGGTGTCCCAGTATATTCCTGGGGCTTGGAAAGCCTTATTGGCTACTGGTCATGTCAATTCTATTTAGGCAGAGACCCCAAATATAGGGTTCCAGAGTAGAAGGACAAGACCACACAACAGGAATAAAGTTTAATAATTTAATCTGTCAACAAGACCCCCAGCCTGGCCAGCCAGGGCCATCCTCTGAAGGAGATAAGCCCCACCGAAGGTCATGAGGAAGATTATATAGGGAAGGGATAAAGAGAGGTTTCAGCTTTCTGATGATCCTTAAAATGATTGGTTCTTGTCTAGGGGTACCTTCCTACTACTTCCTTGTCCTTCCCTGATAGGTTATCTGGTATGGTCAGGTAACTTGGGGCGGGGTCTATGAAAATAGGCTTGTGAAGACCTAACATGTGGCTTACACCATGTGGTCCTTAAAAAATGGTGTCTCTCCTTGCTCAGAACCTGAGAAGAAGCCAGCTATGTGGCCTTTACAAAACAGTGTCTCTCCTTGTTCATAATTCAGGTCCCAACAACAACAACAACAACAACAACAACAACACACACACACACACACACACACACACAATTTGAATATTGCTTGCTTAAAGTCCCTAGTGGCTCCTAGACCAAATGCATGAAAAAGTACCTAATCCTGGCATACATAAACCTTCCAAACCTTACCTCAATTTTTGTCAGGCTGACTTTGAACTTTCATCTGCATGCAGTGTAGGGGATTGAACCAATTTGGCCTCATGAAAAGGAAGTGATAATCCTTGTGCTTTCTGGTCTGTTGTTACTGAATTTTTTTCTTTTATTTTGAACTTTCCAAGCAGTGCTCAGAAGGCCCCCAGGGGCCCACTGATAATCCTCAGCCAATTGAATGTTTTTTATTTAATTTTGTTTTGTTTTCAAAAACAAACATTTGGGGCCCAAACAATAGCACAGGGGGTAGGATGCATACCTTGCTTGAGGCTGACCTGGATTCAGTTCCTAATATCTTATCTGGTCCCCTGCATCCTATCTGGTTCTCTGAACCCTGCCAGGAGTAATTACTGAATGTAGAGACAGGAGTCACCCTTGAGCTTCACCATGTGTGGCCCAAAAACCAAAGGGGAGAAATTTTGCAGAATGGTGTGATATGATTATTCAATTGGAACATCATTTGAGAAAAGTGGCATGATTAAGAACTAGTCAAGATTCAATTTGGATCCACTGACTCCTCCTACCTCTCCCCTAAATTTCCAGTGGGGCCTACTCATTTGGGAAAGGCTGTCTGAAACAGTTTTAGTTCGCTGTCTGAAGAAGTTCTGGAGCAGAGTTTGTTAACTCCAGAGTTTATTAACCAAGGGTAGGATAGTTCCATATATTAAATAATGCCACATATAATTAGACTGTCTGCCTGACTTATATGAAATCAGGTGATTTCTGCTTCAGCCTAAGGAACAAGGAGTAGGGAACACTTGGGGATGATTTCACCTGGTCATTTTCCCTTGAATAACTAGGTAGACTACAGTATTCCCAATATGTCTGTCTTCTGCAGTTGGGTGCCATGTTTTCTGTGGGCCACCCTAGCAGAGATCTTCTGAGTAACTCCTGCTCTCTCCTTTCTTTGTTATTTATGAGCTAAATGACTAAGATCTTTCCTGGGTGGTGGCTGGTCCCCTTGTGATTTTTGCTATCACCTTCCGGCTTTTGCCCCTGGGGCTTTCTCTGGTTGTCACTAGCAATGGGCAGGCACTTACCCATTGACCTCAACCTTCTAGTTCCTCTCCTGCTTGTACCTGC